>NC_064642.1:448637200-448940230 GCF_023864345.2 Schistocerca serialis cubense | reverse complement strand
ACTTCGTAATTGAAAACGGAAACCACGTGTGCACTGCGACCAAACTACCTTACAAACAGTATAATTGCATTCATAATTACCATAATTATATATACATTTGCATGCTCTTCGTATCTAGAAAATTACTTATGCCTTCTCCCATATATTCTGTCTCGGGTAAATGCGGGTTTTTTCAGTTTGCTCCTATATAAATGAATAAAGTTATTTTTATAGTAGTAACATGACATTAGCCAGGCTGTCGTTGGAGAGGTGAGCAAACGAGGCAGCTACTCCAGCCGCCGATGCTGCAGACGGTGCACAGTGTCTGATGCTGCGGCGGCGGTGGCGGCGGCGGCGGCGGCGGCCTGGCCGCCCGGCCGCGGGTTATCACCTGATCTGGGCGCCTCCTGTCAGCATACCAAGCAGCGCGCGGCCCCTTCCAGGAATGCCGGCGGTCACCGCGTCCGCATTCGGCTCACATACGAAGCTTTTTGGAAGCGTTGTTGCCCCGACGGCCACAACTGCGCCGGTCGCTGCATGTTGCACCATAAATGCTTCCGGTGACCTTTTCGGTAACCTCTCTAACAGAAAATCTTCTTAAGAATCGGTATTTGATATGCACGCTCTTTAGCAGAACATTCAGAGTATTCCCGAGCCTTATTTGATCACAGAATATGATATACGATACAGGTTGTTGCAAAAAGGTACAGCCAAATTTTCAGGAAACATTCCTCACACACAAATAAATAAAAGATGTTATGTGGACATGTGTCCGGAAACGCCTCATTTCCATGTTAGAGCTCATTTTAGTTTCGTCAGTATGTACTGTACTTCCTCGATTCATCGCCAATTGGCCCAATTGAAGGAAGGTAATGTTGACTTCGGTGCTTGTGTTGACATGCGAATCATTGCTCTACAGTACTAACATCAAGCACATCAGTACGTAGCATCAACAGGTTAGTGTTCATCACGAACGTGGTTTTGCAGTCAGTGCAATGTTTACAAATGCAAGGTTGGCAGATGCCCATTTGACGTATGGATTAGCACGGGGCAATAGCCGTGGCGCGGTACGCTTGCATCGAGACAGATTTCCAGAACGAAGGTGTCCCGACAGGAAGACGTTCGGAGCAATTGCTCGGCGTCTTAGGGACCACGGAACATTCCAGCCTACGACTCGCGACTGGGGAAGACCTAGAACGACGAGGACACCTGCAATGGAAGAGGCAATTCTTCGTGCAGTTGACGATAACCCTAATGTCAGCGTCAGAGAAGTTGCTGCTGTACAAGGTAACGTTGACCACGTCACTGTATGGAGAGTGCTACGGGAGAACCAGTTGTTTCCGTACCATGTACAGTGTGTGCAGGCACTATCAGCAGCTGATTGGCCTCCACGGGTACACTTCTGCGAATGGTTCATCCAACAATGCGTCAATCCTCATTTCAGTTCTCTTTACGGATGAGGCTTCATTCCAACGTGATCAAATTGTAAATTTTCACAATCAACCTGTGTGGTCTGACGAGAATCCTCACGCAACTGTGCGATCACGTCATCAACACATATTTTCTGTGAACGTTTGGGCAGGCATTGTTGGTGACGTATTGATTGGGCCCCATGTTCTTCCACCTACGCTCAATGGAGCACCTTATCATGATTTCATACGGGATACTCTACCTGTGCTGCTAGAAGATGTGCCTTTACGACACACATGTGGTTCATGCACGATGGAGCTCCTGCACATTTCAGTCGAAGTGTTCGTACGCTTCTCAACAACAGATTCGGTGACCGATGGATTGGTAGGGGCGGACCAATTTCATGGCCTCCACGCCCTCCTGACCTCAACCCTCTTGACTTTCATTTATATGGGGGGCATTTGAAAGCTCTTGTCTACGCAACCCCGGTACCAAATGTGCTCGTATTGTGGACGGCTGTGATACAATACGCCATTCTCCAGGGCTGCATCAGCGCATCAGGGATTCCATGCGACGGAGGGTGGATGCATGTATCCTTGCTAACGGGGGACATTTTAAACATTTCCTGTAACAAAGTGTTTGAAGTCACGCTGGTACGTTCTGTTGCTGTGTGTTTCCATTCCACGATTAATGTGATTTGAAGAGAAGTAATAAAATGAGCTCTAACATGGAAAGTAAGCGTTTCCGGACACATGTCCACATAACATATTTTCTTTCTTTGTGTGTGAGGAATGTTTCCTGAATGTTTGGCGGTACCTTTTTGTAACACCCTGTATGTCTGAGCTAAATATACGCTGGTTTCTATAACTTACCAGGAAAGTACTTGGGCTCGAACTTATGTACCTCTGAACGTGCTGGTGGGCGTCGTTTTTCTGCAAAACTCTGCAGTCATGCTCTAGATATCACTGTAGATGTAATTGTAGACGCCGTACGCAATGCAGCAATCTTAAATATAAATGTAAATGCGGAATGTCAATAAAATGCTCCGAGCAATACGAATGACTGCAAAACGCACAGTGAAGAAATGCAAGTTGATCGCATGGCGCATTTGCACATTCTATAATATCAGTGTTGAACGCCACGTCAATGACACTTTTGAAGTTGTTCACTGGTTCATCAGTTTCGTAGCCAGCGTTCTGCCACGCGTAACGAAGCATTGGTAGTAATCATCGTACACGTTCTCCAGTGTGTTGTCATCAAATGCCGTGATGATACTTGCAACTTGAACCTTCTTCTTGGGAGACGGTTGGTATTCACTGTCACTGCTTCCATCGCCTCTTCCCGCACTTGCCGTAGCACTACCGTTTGCAATGAGTTGTTCGTCATTATCATCCCTATCATCATCATTATGCGTTAGTGTTACAACAGTATCTGTTTCTAACTTATGCTCATATTTCTGCACTATAATAGATACCAGAAAACACGCGAATGATTCGTCTTCTACACCAATACCATCTTCACAAAGAAGGGTTCTTCGGAACTTCATCTCAACCAATCGCAATACATTAGCAGGATTGATTACTAATCGCCGAGCCATCTGACGCTTCAATACACTAATAATGTCACAAAACGCAACTTCAGAGGCACACTGCACCGTCCCCACTGGTCCCGACTGGCGTACCGGCAGGTCAGTGTGCAATGCGGCATGGCATACGCAGAGGCCTCTAACGGACGACTGCAGAGTTTTGCAGATGCGGGAGTATCACTAGTGCAATAAGAGACCTTTACATTATTTCTCACACGATTTTGGTGTATTTGTGTTTGTTCGGGCCCAAGTACTTTCCTGGTTAGTGAAAATTTATAGAGAAATACAGCTACGAGATGCGGTCATCAACTTTTAATTATCAGCTCGTGAATAGCCTTGATCTTGCGATTACCGTTACACACACTCTATCACTGGGCCCCGGGTTCGATTTCCGGCCAGGTCAAAAATTTTCTCCACCCAGGGCTGCGAGTGTGTGCTGTCCTCATCATCATTTCGTCACCATTGACGCACGAGTCACCGAAGTGGCGTCAAATGAAAAGTTGCACCAGGTGGCCGATGAATCCAGATAGGGTCTCCCGTCCAAAAATGTCATACGCACATTTCATATCATTTCAATTAGAACCTCGGAAAAATTCAAACTGCCATCATGAAATTTGCCACTATTTCTGTGTGTTTTATATCATTGGCATCATTATGATGTGCATTGAAATTGCTCCTTCATAACTATCAGATACATTCCTCGTTTTTATAAGACGTTGTTACCAAAGATGTCGACAGTTATTGTCTGGTTTACTTCACATTTTTAAATGATACTCTACTGAACTTTCGGACTTAGGCTATGTATTTAATATATAACTACATATGTTATGTTAACCAGGGACCTACAGACGACGGAGAGGCTCCATCCCCGCCGCAGCCGCAGTGGTCCACAACCCCACGACGACTACCGCAGTCCATTTCACCCCTCCGCCGCCCCACACCGAACCCAGGGTTATTGTGCGGTTCGGGCACACATTTTTATAATACCGTATTTTTGGTTCCTTCCTCGAAGTCAATTTTTAGAGAAACCAAAAAAATGGTTCAAATGGCTCTGAGCACTATGGGACTCAACTGCTGAGGTCATTAGTCCCCTAGAACTTAGAACTAGTTAAACCTAACTAACCTAAGGACATCACAAACATCCATGCCCGAGGCAGGATTCGAACCTGCGACCGTAGCGGTCTTGCGGTTCCAGACTGCAGCGCCTTTAACCGCACGGCCTTAGAGAAAACAGAAAATTTGTGTATATGGCTAATCGGCTTATGATTAGAATAGTGCTATGGAATACGAATTTCCAATAACAATAAACAAGGTTCAAATACAGAGAGAGAGGAGGGAAGAAGAGATGGAGAGAGAAGGGGGGAGGGGGAAGGAATGGACATAGAGAGTGGGAAAGAGCAGATGGACAAAGAGATTTGGGAGGAGTAGATGGAGAGGGACAGGGGCGGGAGAAGATAGGGAGACGACAGAAGAGGTGATGGACAGAAAGGATGGGGAAGGGGAAGAGATGGACCGAGAGAGGCTGAGGAGGTTGTGGACAGACAGAGAGGGGAGAAGGAGATTAGGATGTACATTTAATTTGCATACATATTCAGCAGTTGCGAATAATTGCTGCGTTCGCTAGTTTTGTATTGATTTTAAGCGTGTCCAAGCTAACGTGACTTCTTTCATCTGTACGCGTATAAAATACTTTCTGCATAGAGCCTTATAAATTATTAGACGATTAGTCCTATTTGAATAAAAAATTTATAACGTTATGTCATCTGCTAGAACTTCTATCTGTGTAAATCCATATTTATATTTATGCAACTTGTCTATTTTACTCTAATATATTCACTACAATAGTTGTAGTGTTAATTGTTGTTTTTTGTTTTCACTTTATAACTATATCACCTATTATATACTCAGTATATAATAGTGTTACAAGCACGAGTTGGAAGGTATGCCTTTAACATAATGATTTTCACGTAACTTTCAAACTATTATCTTCTCATTTATGGCATATACAGACTTGTACTACGTTGCTTCCATGTCAATCTTTACGTCAGTTTTGACAGCTGATGTGCATACATTACAGTTGACATTCGTTTACGTTGTTAACAGCCAATTGAAAAAGTGTCCAGCTATCGAAGACATAGCTTTTTTTTAATATTCTAATACGTGCTGTTCAATAATTTTGTTAAAATATTTTGTAAACACCAATAATGGTGGATGCAATTTCTCTCTTTTAACCCCCTATTTCAACATATTTCAGATTATGAAGATGGCAAGAACCGGCCGAAAATGGTTGTCTACTTTACTACGTGCAACCTTGGCTAATAATAATTTACAGAAAAATCAGTATTCAATGAAATTTGGTGATGTTAGTCCTCTACATGCTCATGCCTCAATTCGACAAGTTTTTCCTAATAATTAATGACTTGGCGGACACCTTGGTTGTAGGAGACCGAATTTTGGCCGATTAACGGAAGTTGCGCCTTGCAAGTCAGTTCCTCGTCTTTCTGAAAATGAGTTTTTCACCGGCGGAAAGAGGAAGAAGTGGCTGGACGACATGAATAGGGAATACAGAGGGTGAGGCAAAATTTAATAGCCTAAAGAAATAGAAGGTGTGCGTGTGTACAGTACAGAAAGAGTTACGGCATTGTCGTGGAGTGTAAGCACTCGCTTGGACATCGTCCTGCAGTATTGATAACTTCTCAACTTCTCGTAGTTTCGTCTGGAGATTCCAGTAGCGAGCTAGTGTAATCGTTTTTCCAATATGAACATAATCTTTTAGCTCCACACATTGGCAAACGGTGTGGTTCTCCCCATTTCTTTATTACTGTTTGCTTTGATTCTTGTCTTTAAATTGCAGCGACGCATTCAGCACTCCTTCACATAAAAAAAGCAATGGAAAATCCAGGATGAAATGTAACAATATTGTGAAAATGAAAGTTGTTACTCACCGTATAGCGGAGAGTGTGTGTTTGTCGTCTAATTTTGACGAAGGCCTTTCTGGCTGAAAGCTATATTTGTGACAGTCTTTTTGTCGTGCCTATCTGTGACTCAGCATCTCCGCTATACGGTCAGTAGCAGCTTTCCTTCTCACAATATTGCTTCATATAAATAAAGTGGTTATCTAACTCACCTGCACTGACATGACAGATCTGCAATATCTCAGCTACTGACTCGCTCGGGCGCCATTTTTAATTCGAGATCCTCAAAATTGATCCATTACAAATTTTCAAATATTCCCCTTTCACCTCGATTGAGATTTGTCAATCATCGAACCCCAGCGTCTCCTCTTGCTATCCCCAGTTCTTCACAGAAATATGGTCCGTCACTTCATTCTTCGCCGTTCAAATCGTTTAACCACACTGGAAGCAATTGTACTACATAACTGCTCTGTCGAATGATGTTGCACTTTTGCCATACGTTTCCAGCAACTCAGCTAAAAACTACGACCTTGTTTCTCTTCAAATACAGGAAACGAATAATGGCGTGATACTCCAGGATATCAATTGACTGTACCATTTTGTTTTCGATCATGTACAAGAGTACTAGGAATACTACAGTTCTGTGACACTGCAAGAAAACAAAAAATTATTCACGGAACCTTATTTTTCCTAGGTAACAATTAAGAATTATGGTTACCTCTCTTAGTGGCGGACACTGCAACAGTTACTTTTATGAAAATGCCAATCCTTTGTAAATAAAGTTATCGTGAACCCGAAGGTGAATTTGAACACCATAATGGTTTACTAGTCACGGTTCTATTGAGATGATTTGTCTTAGCCTCCTCAGAATTTGGACCTGACATATCCAGATCGTTGCATGGGACTTCCAATTTAACGTGGATTCCAAACCACAGTGCAGCTTCGAATTTTTCACGTGAACAAATTATTGATAAAGGTGAAAGGAGTGATAAGTTACAGAAAAAATATTAGGGACGACTGTGGGCTGACTCCCAATCATTTCGATTTGTTGTCTGACATCACCCGCTAAGCCGCAACAGTAGTTCAAATGGTTCAAATGGCTCTGAGCACTATGCGACTTAACTTCTGAGGTTATCAGTCGCCTAGAACGTAGAACTAATTAAACCTACCTAACCTAAAGACATCACACACATCCATGCCCGAGGCAGGATTCGAACCTGCGACCGTAGCGGTCGCCCGGTTCCAGACTGTAGCGCCCAGAACCGCACGGCCACTCCGGTCGGCCGCAACAGTAGTCAAAATCCAAGATGGCAGAACTAAAACAGTTGTGGTAGTAGGAAACTTTTTAAAAAAATCAAAAAATCCTAGACGGTGGAACTGACTCGATTTTACTTTGTAGTCCTTCCACTCCCCCCCCCCCCCCCCCCCCTTTGTAACGAAACTGATCAAAGGGCCATTTGGCCATTTTCATTGACAAATACTCCGACACCGGTAGCTGAATGGTCAGCGAGACAAAATGTGAATCCTCAGGCCCCGGGTTCGATTTCCGACTGGGTCGGAGATTTTCTCCGCTCAGGGACTAGGTTTTGTGTTGTCATCATCATCACCATTTCATCCTCATCTACGCACAAGCCCCCGAAGTGGCGTCACATCGAAAGACTTGCACCCGGCGAACGGTCTACCCGACGGAAGGCCCTAGTCAAACGACATTTATTTATTGACAAATACACAGAAGTAACTGATGTACTCGATCATAATAATGACTATCCAATGCACTAATTTTTCTGAGGTGGCATAAACTGTGAAATATTATTTTATTATATTCAAATACAGAAATTTATCTTGAAACGAAAGATCTAACATAAATAGTGTTAACTTAATTATTTTTCCAATAACATAATTATCTTTCGTAGTCTTGATTTAATACAAAATTGTAATTGAAATTTTTGACGTTATTCTTGTTGCTATTGAAAGGTATGTGCTGAGATTCGATCAGGATAGAGCCAGCGAAAAATGTCTATAGTTCCCAACAGCAAGGTTGGGCGAGAAGTACATCTTCGAGTAGTAAGATCTTGGACAGCTAACAGAGCTACGTGCACGCGGTAAAAGTTTGAGTAGTGGTGAGGAGATGCGCAGAGACAGCAGACGTGTTTCGAGTCGGAGCTAGATGCCTGCAGGAGGCAGCCGGGTCGTGACAGCATCAAAGTAAGAATTGGCGCTACGCACATAATAAGCTATATATTGAGCGAAATTCGGCACATACCTGGGGAAACTAGAAAGAATAATTAATAAAATAGGTTTCCTTTGGTTAAATAATGTCTAAAAGCTAGATAGAAATCCCATTGTTGATGCAATAAGCGTTTTGTGAAACTTTCTCGTAAATCCATGCTACAGAAGTTTTTTTTAGTTTTTCGCATGTGCCTTAAAAGTTTGAACTATAAATATTTTTTAGATAAAATTAGAGTTTCATCTCACACCTTATCTCGTTCTCCGCATCCTGTGCTTGCATTGAACCAAAAGGTACATTAAAGTAAAGTTCCCATGAGTTAAGCTAATAATTTCATTTATCAGAGTAGAATAATCTATATGCCATTGCACAGTCGGCAAATTATTCAGATCAGGACAGAATTTTTATTAAGTAACAAACAGGGCCAAAATGAGTAAAGTTATCTAGAATGACAATTTTATGCCATTGCACTATGGCTGAGTTGAATATATGTTTTATTATCGGCTAAACGGGAAGGAGTGCCCGAGCTAAGTCCACAGACGCAGTCAGATGCAGGTTGGTGACTTTCATTTATTTTTATCACTAAACTTTCATGCAGTCAGATGTGTATTTTGAGTATTAATTTTCCAACAATATTTTCATGCAGTCAGATAAAGTTCAGTTCAGTTAAATACGCAGTCAGATGCAAGTTTTATTAAAGACTAAAGCAGTCACGTGCAGTTCAGTCTAGTTTAAATAGAGAAGTTTTATTAACAACACTTTCACTATAATGTAATTTACTCTAGGTAACAATCTGTAAATATTTGTAAAGCAAATTATTTGCAAGATGTGCCTTTCTGTGTCTTAAAAAAACGGCTCTGAGCACTATGCGACTTAACTTCTGAGGTCATCAGTCGCCTAGAACTTAGAACTAATTAAACCTAACTAACCTAAGGACATCACACACATCCATGCCCGAGGCAGAAGTCGAACCTGCGACTGTAGCGGTCGCTCGGCTCCAGACTGTAGCGCCCAGAACCGCACGGCCACTTCGGCCGGCTGTGTCTTAAAAAATCAATATGTAAACAATGACATCTCTATAGTGTGAAATTCGCGTTTGTGGTCGCCTAAGGTAAGTTTTTTCCTCTTGACCTATCATGTTTTGGCGCATGGTAAGGACTTACTCTTGTTTTGGTGCGTCGTAAAACTAGCAGTCTTGAATCTGTGCTGTACTATTTCAGTGTGTTGGATTGTATGTGTGATGTTGTACTGTGAAATTTTGTTCTCTCGAGGAATGGAACTATACCATGTCAAGATGTGAATTAAGTATTTTATGCTACCTGCAACTCATTTCAGAGCACATATTTGAAAACCAAATCCCAGCCTCCTGCAAGCAGATGATTTCCACTGGATACTGAACAGTGACAAAGAAATCCAAGACATCTAGTCAAGAAAACAAGTTAAGTAATTTAATAATTGCTAACTAATTCTTTTCACAAGCAATACCACAAGGAAAACTTTACCTGTTTCTTTCACTGGCAAACTACATTCTGGAAACAAATGCAACGAACTTAATTGTGAGGTTTGCACATCAAAACTTAAATTGCTTTAAGTGGAAATAAAATGAGAAGCAGGTTTGACCAATCAAAAATTTTAACTTTAAGTAGAAGTGAGAAGGAGGTTTGACCTACTCCAGCCAATCTCAGCGTACTATTAGCATGAGCCATCCAATCCCAGGAGTGTAGGATTGCATTTTCGCAGGTATTAAAATGAGGCAGCCAATTACAGTTCACCTGTGAAATTAAGCAAATTTCACTTCAATTGCGCGAAAAGTTCGAAGACACTAGTATTTCCGAAAAAATTGAGTTAGATTCACTTCAATTGGTGTCATGTTCAAAATTATTTTAGTAAAATGGCGCCATGTTCGAAGATGTTTGCCTCTGAAATGTGTGAATTGGCTCCATTACACACACACATACACACACACACACACACACACACACACACACACACACACACACACACACACACACTGCATAGAGCTCCACGTTTGTAAGTTCTGTGCTGACTCATCATTAAACTTCATCTCAAACAAGTCCACGTAATACTTCCAAGTCTACTGTATTATCATCTCTCTGCTTTTTTACACCTCGTAAATTTCCTATCTTCTCCTCTCCCTCTCCATCTCTGCGTCGCCAATAAATTTATATGTGTGTGCACGCAACATCGAAAGAATTACGTACAATACTTCCGCTTCTGCCTCATCGTCATCATCATCTCTGTGAGTTACAGATCACAGTACGAATTCGAAACGGCGCACCGAGTCGAATTTTATTCTTAAAGTTGTTTTTCAGCACAGCCTCCCATACAACGTCCTCACAAGCTTTTCGGCCCGTTTCTGGCCACCGTGTATACATGTGAAAGGAGCTATGGCTTCTATGTGTGACATACTACTCACATCAAAAAAGTTTTGCATCACCTCAGTTCCTAGAGTTCCGGAACCCGCACAGAAAATTCGAATAGAGATCAACGTAAACATCATTTCCGCCCTTTTTATTACTCATGAAAACCACACTCTGTTTGTTGTACCACCATACAGTGAGACCTTCAGAGGTGGTGGTCCAGATTGCTGTACACACCAGTACCTCTAATACCCACTAGCACGTCCACTTGCATTGATGCATGCCTGTATTCATCGTGGCATAATGTCCGCAAATTGCCCGCCTGCTTAGCTGTGTGGTCTAACGCACTACTTTCCGGGCGGGAAGGCGTGCCGTTCCCCAGCACGAATCCTTCCGGTGTGCCGCCCAGTCGGTGGATGGTTTTTAAGGCTGTTTTCCGTCTGCCTCGTTGAAAGCAGGCTGGTTCCCCTTATTCTGCCTCAGTTACACTTTGTCGGCGATTGCTGCGCAAACACTTTCTCCACGTACGCGTACACCGTAATTACTCTACCACGCAAACAATGGGGTCACACTCATCTGGTAAGAGACGTTCCCAGGGAGGGGGGGGGGGGGGGAAGGGGGGGTTCCACTGGGATGGCGGTGGGGTGAGTGGACTGCTGTAGCCCCAGTTCCATACAGTACAATACAATCTACAAGTTCGTCAAGGTATTGTTGGTCCAGATTGTCCCACTCCTCAACGGCGATTCGACGCGGATCCCTCGGAGTGGCTGGTGGGTCACGTCGTCCATAAACAATCATTTTTAATCTATTCCAGGCATGTCCGATACGGTTCTTGTCTGGAGAACATGCTGGTCACTCTAGTCGAGCATGTCGTTATTCTGAAGTGGAAAGGCCACATAAAATCAGTTGTAGACAAAGGAGATCCCAGGCTACGATTGACTGGAAGAATCCTAAGGAAAAGTAATTCATTCAAGAAAGGAGCGCTTACTAGCGACTGATTCTTGAGTACTTCACGTCGTCACAAGATATACAAGATGGGGGAACGAATTGTGGTCCATGAAGACGATTGACTCGACAATATGCTGCCGATATGGTTGCACTATCGGTCGGAGGATGGCATTCACGGATCGTACAGCCGTTACGGCGCCTTGTATGACCACCAGCGGCGTACGTCGGCCCCACATAATGTCACCCCAAAACATCAGGGAACCTTCACCTTGCTGCACTCGCTGGATAGCGTCTCTAAGGCGTTCAGCCTGACCCGGTTGCCTCCAAACACGTCTCCGACGATTGTCTGGTTGAAGTCATATGTGACACTCATCGATGAAGAGAATGTGATGCCAATCCTGAGCGATCCATTCGGCATGTTGTTGGGCCCATCTGTACTGCGCTACATGGTGTCGTGGTTGCCAAGGATGTTAGGAGTGTAGTTGCGCATCATGCAGCCTATTGCGCTCAGTTTGAGTCGTAACACGACGTCCAATGGCTGCACGAAAAGCATTATTCAACATGGCGGCGTTACTGTTAGGGTTCCTCCGATTCATAATCCATAGATAGAGGTCACCCACTGCAATAGTAGCACTTGGGCAGCCTGAGCGAGTCATGCCATCGACGGTTCCTTTCTCTCTGTATCTCCTCCGTGACCGAACAACATCGCTTTGGCTCACTCCGAGACACCTGGACACTTCCCTTGTTGAGAGCCATTACTGGCACAAAGAAACAATGCGGACGTGATGGAACCGCGGTATTGACCGTCTAGGCATGGTTGAACTACAGACAACACGAGCCGTGTACCTCCTTCCTGGTGTATTGACTGGAACTGATCGGCTGTCGGACCTCCTCCGTTTAATAGGTGCTGCTCATGCATGGTTGTTTACATCTTCAAATGGTTCAAATGGGTCTGAGCACTATGGGACTTAACATCTGAGGTCATCAGTCCCCTAGAACTCAGAACTACTTAAACCTAACGACATCACACACATCCATGCTCGAGGCAGGATTCGAACCTGCGACCGTAGTGGTCACGTGGTTCCAGACTGAAGCACCTAGAACCGCTCGGCCACACCGGCCGACTGTTTACATCTTCCTGTTTACATCTTCTGGCGGGTTTAGTGACATCTCTGAACAGTCAAAGGGACTGTGTCTGTGATACAATATCCAACGTTAACGTCTCTCTTCAGGAATTCTGGGAGCCGGGGTAATAAAAAACTTTTATTGATGTGTGTATACTAAAATAAAGCTTCCCTCATACGACACTTCTGGGAGAAAGGTGGCATTTTTGCAGTACTAAATGTGGAGTGAACCATGTAGGAATGTCGAAATTTATTTGGGTCAAGTACTAAATAATGTGGCAGACTGGTTCACGAATGCGATGCAGCAGGGTGATGCAGAACTTATCCGGTGAGCGAAATATAGGCTTGTTAAACGCCATCACAAAATAAGTGCAGTTAATAAATAGAACAGAAATTCTCTGTTTATAAATTGCAGTTATTTCGTGAAGGCGTTTAGCAAGTCAATATTTTGCCCACCAAATCAATTCTGCATTGATGAAGACTATGAAACTAGAACGCATGTTTGAATATGGTAGCACAGTGCAAGATTCTTACAAATTTTCAAGTAAGTTTTCATTACTCATTCACCAAATACTTGGTTCACACTCATTGTCATAAACCTTACTGAATTTCTCTCTCAGAACTAGTAATTTATTCTTAAGAAGTACGATAGTTCTCCGTAAAACCATTTAAGTAGTATTTGGAGATGAAGAGCGTTTAAATGTACACATTATAGTTTGTTTTACTGTTACGATTGGGCCAGGTTTACGAACCCGGTGTTTGTATATAATTGGTAATTCAAGAGTTATGTGACTTTGTGATATTTAGCACTATTATGGCTCAGATGTGGTGAACATAACTATCATCCAAGTTTTTGGTGTAGAGGGTATAAAGATAATTTTCAAATGTACATTGAAGAAATGATTTTTGTATGGCCGTACTGAGGGCAGCACGTATTTCATGCAACTGTTACCAACGTATTCCATGTAAAACTTTTGTATTCTTGAGACACCATAGTAATTGCAAAGTTGACGCAGATTCTATGTCTCTATTTGAAATTCATACCTTTCATAAATTTCTATAAATGGATACAAGTTTCGTGAGACGACAGATGTGAGCAACCATAATGCCTTGTGTAGAAGTAACTTAACTAAATGTTTTCTTGTCCAATTCAAACAATATTTCATTCAGCATTACTCCTGCTCGTAATGAAAATTCAGAGATGAGCAACTAGTTAGTTACTTTCAGATCACGAAAAGTAAGTTTGCCCTGAGATGTTCTAGAAAGCAGCTGCACCATATTCCCATTAACATACTTGAGATATTGTGGAATTACAATATCCCCACGACGAAATACAATCACTTTATTGTGAACGCACAGGTTTGGATCTGTTCTTTTCTAATCAGAGGAAAATTACTTGTAGTTAGAAAGATCCAGTTTGGATTTAGTAAAGGGCAAGTTAACCAGTGGACAATATTAAATTATTTTAAGTATCAAATGTGGTATCTGCTGTGCTATTTAAATATCTGTGTCTGAAGAAAGTGAACTGAGAGTAGTCAGATTGCATTATACTAATATATGTTTGCCTTACTAATTTTCAGAAGAGTACCGTTATGTGGATCTTAACAAGCATTGAGTATTAGTCGGTATACAGACACCATACAACGTCAAGTAACAATGGAAGCTCCTCTTCAATAGAAACTATTTCATTGTCATGTGAATTATTGCCTGTCGCTTTCGAAGCTAGCAAGCAAACTAATCACTCCACCGATTCATTTGGATTATTCTTTATCTCTCTCTGTGTTTCTCTCTCCTTCTTTCATGGTTACATGTTACAAACGACCTAAAAAGCTGCACTTCGCTTTACAACAAAAATTTCAACATTGTAAAATTAGTGTGTGTCCACCCTTTGCGTTTGTGATAGCTTCAGCTCTGCTGGAGAGACTGTCAACGAGGCATCTGAATGTCTGTGGAGGAATGGCAGCCCACTCTTCCTCAAGAACTGAAACTAGAATAGTTAGTTGAGGTCTGGAGAAAAGTCGACTTTCTAACTCATCTCAAAGATGTTCCATAGGGTTTCGGGTCAGGACACAAGGCAGGCCAATCCATTTAATTAATGGTAGTGCCCAAAAACGATTGCCTCACAGATGTTCTATGACAGAGTGGATTGTCATGCGTATACAGTCATCGTCTCCAAATTGCTCCTCCGCTGTATGCAGTGCACAATTCTGTAATAGCCTCGGCAAACACCGCCGTACAGTAACACCACCATCTCCATGCTTTACTTATGGTAGACAACGTTCACAACTTCAGATCACTTGTTTCCGGTAATCCATGGTCTAGTGACATCACTCTTCACACGACCTCGCCCATCGTTTAGCAATGACCGTAGAAATGTTTGCTTTATGAGGAACTGCTTTACCGCTTCATGACTGATCCACCAGACAATAATGAGTCCAGCCAACAATTTAGGATGTACATTGCCACTACCGGGAGTGGACCATAAAAAGCCGTCATTGTTCTTGTAAATAAGGACTTGTTCGGGACTGAATCGAAGATGTGGTATCCTAGCCGGCCTTGAGTATTAATTTCAAAGTTCTGTCCAGGATAGAACTATATTTCTTATATCTTGTTGAGAATTTTAGTTTAGCCACTGGTTTTCCCACCAGAAGAACAATCTAAAGTCCAAACCATTAGTAAGATAAGCAGTTAGCATTCCGGTTCAAGAGGTTTGTGTAGTGCAGCAGCAGTTGAAACAGTGCATTTGCGGCTTTTAGGTGCGAAAGCATATGTGCAATCATGGAAGGAAAAGTACGGTCCAGCAGAAGCAGTGATGGAAGGCACAAGAGGCGTGTAGCTGTGTTTCCATTCATCCATGTGTCCGTGGGCACATACCTCGCGTCACTCCTCGTCCAAGGTGTCAGTCCACGAGAGCTGGCATCGCATCGCGACATGGTGGTAGATAGCGGTTACACATCACGTTTGCAGCGCGACAGGGAGCAACGGGAGGCGCTAGCGTGTTTGATTACATGCATGTTGCACCATGTGATCAGACTGTATCGCTCCACTTACATGGGGCAGACAACGAGGGACCGCTTCACAATGCAGCTTGGTGCAGTAGCAGGCCACAGCTTCATGTGGCGAGCGGCATCTTCATGTGACCGGCAGTGTTTTCGCGTAGCAGGTAACAATTTCGTGTGGTGGATGGGATCTTCACATAGCGGACTTTGGCTTTGCTTCAAAGTAGTAGCAAATACCATCATCGCATCGCACCTGCCGCAGAACTGCCAAGCCAGCATAGAGTGGGTGAGATTAAAATAAGTCTAGGCAACAGACACATTGCACAGTTTTTCTTCTTCTGATCATCATGCATGGGTGATGGGACTAAGTAGCTATTGAGTAATTGTGGGTCAGAGGGTGTAGCAAATGATTAACAAAGTCGTAAAATGTGAAGGGCAGGAATACAAATGCAAAGCCAATAGGTGGTACAAAATCTACTACCAAGTTTTGAACACTTCGAATGAATTCAAGAAGGACATAAAAACAAAGTTTGGGAACATAGGATCAAAATTTCAGATTACAAAATTCTAATAAGGCAATAATGTTCAGGGGATAATTTTGGGAATATGGAATCAAACACTAGGGAAATTATGAGAAAATGAAATCTAACTTTGGTGAACTGAAATTGGGGAGCAGTAAAACAATAAATTTAGTGAGAAATTCAATTTATTGGCGTATAGTTTCAAATGAAATGAACATACAATTTAAGAAAATGTTAAAGTGGCAGAGGGAATCAATAACAAGGTCGATAATATAGAAAAAAGACTGTCAGCAAAGGTGAAAACAGTGCAAAGTAATCTTATGGGGACGAATTGAGGCACAAGATCAGAAAGGAAAGAAGTATGAATTGGAGAAAAACTCTAAATTAAAGTCTATGAGTATATATGTGACTGGAAGTACCACAGGCATAAGGAAATAATAATAATGATAGTAATGAAAAGTTAGAAGAGGAGGAAAACAACAAAATGAGGCAAATAAATGAACTTCAAGATACATCAAATAATGTAGCAATTGGACAAGCACGTTTACTAGTGTGATAGACCACGAGGCAAAAGCTGGTGCACTACACCGTTCAATGATGAAAATAAATACCATGCCATAGGTTTCTTGGCATCCCGCAATTTTATTGCTAGTGTGAGTGACGCCGTTAAGGTACAATTTGTACAGAGGCAGTTCGAAGAGGGAAATGAGGTATGGGTTCAAATGGTTCAAATGGCTCTGAGCACTATGGGACTTAACAGCTGTGGTCATCAGTCCCCTAGAACTTAGAACTACTTAAACCTAACTAACGTAAGGACATCACACACATCCATGCCCGAGGCAGGATTCGAACCTGCGACCGTAGCAGTCGCGCGGTTCCGGACTGCGCGCCTAGAACCGCGAGACCACCGCGGCCGGCTGAGGTATGGGCTAACAAGCACATTCAGCTACTCATTAATGATAAAAATTTTGAAGTTCTTTTTTTTAAAAAAAAGAGATACTGGGATAATCCAAGAAACACCGATTGCAAAATCATTTCTTAAATGGGCCAAGTCATAAAACTGTGAAAGGTATTATGAAACAACCACGTGTCAGTGAATTAAATAAATTGTTCAGTTAGATAGACTACTGGAGATGTTGACAGAAATTTCTGCCTTAAAGAGGGATTTCACACCCATTAAAGTGAGAACTTATGCACAGTCCTACTGAATAGTATGGGAAAGAGGGACAGGGATCTGTTAGAGACCAAAATTGGCAGAGCATAGAGCGAATAATGATTACAGATATCATGACACGTGTTATAATAATAATTGATAAAAAAGAATGGGTAACATACGGAGAGCCCGCCCAGTTAACCGTGAGATCTAACACACTGCTTTCCAGGAGGGAAGGCGCGCCGGTCCCAGGCACGATTAGTGTCGAGGTCCGGTGTGCCGGACGGTCTGTGGCTGGTGTTTAGGCGGTTTTCTTTCTCCCTCGGAGAATGTGGGCTGGTTCCCCTTATTCCGCCTCAGTTACACTATATCGGCCATTGCTGCGCAAATACTTTCTCCATGTACGTGTACACTGTAATTACTCTACCACATATACATTGTGGCTACACTCGTCTGGTGTTAGACGTTCTCGGGGAGGGGGAGGGGTCCACTTGGGGCGGAACCACACAATAAACCTAGGTTCGGTGTGGGGTGGCGGTGGGGTGAGTGGACTGCTCAAGCCTGTTGGTTCAAATGGCTCTGAGCACTAAGTGACTTAACTTCTGAGGTCATCAGTCGCCCAGAACGTAGAACTAATTAAACCTAACTAACCTAAGGACATCACACACATCCATGCCCGAGGCAGGATTCGAACCTGCGACCGTAGTGGTCGCTCCGTTCCAGACTGTAGCGCCTAGAACCGCACGGCCACTCCGGACGGCTGTTGTGGAGTTACGTACCACTAAGGCTACGGCACGGACGAAGCCTCTCCGCCGTTTCTAGGTCCCCAGTTCCATACAACATAATACGACATATGGAGAAATGACAGGAAAGGGCAAAGTAGGACAGCAAGGCGAGGAGAAGAATTATGGAGGTGGAAATCGGATACGCCATACAGATGCCATTAAATGAAATTAAAAGATGTGGGGAAGCAGAAAAACGTATAACAGATGGGATAAAGGCAACAAATATAATAAATCTTACAGAAACAATAAATTAAAAGAATGTGTTAAGGAATTGTTTAGCTCAAATAATATGGTTGAACTGGAGCGTAAAGGAAACACTGTCAGTCAGGCATCTATTACAATCAACCAGATGTCGCAAACAAACGCAGTGGTGTTGCCAGAAGTAGGAGAAGATGTTAGTATGAAACTGAGGGACAATGTAGTTAGTAGAAATGAAGTTGCGGGGATGCAAAGGTGAATAATACTGTAAAGAGTGGAAATAATATTGATGATGCTTGTTCCTACCATTTTTTTTGAAGATGGACGTCACATGGTTTTGGACATGAATCTCGCTAGCTACTGGATGGAGAAAGAGCAAGTAACAGTGTGTCTTCAGTGAACGTCCATAAGATCTTAAATCCTGTGGAATGGGAGAAACAAAAGAATGAGGATTAATTATTTATGTAAGAAAGATGAAGAAATGGCGTGTGGAAGTATTTATAAAGATGTGTGCTACGGATAGGAAAAGCAGGAGGAGACCGAAGCATATTTATAGAAGGAAACTGAGTTAATGGGAGCAGCTATTGTAGAAGTTCAGCCTATTATTTCCGTGAAAGTGGGGGAAGTGAAACGTAATCTACTTTTAGATTCTGGGTCTATTTTGTCAGCTACGAGCGAATGCTGAAATTTAATGTCGCCGAGTTTTTTACTCTGTTCTCAAAATCAGTTGGGATGTTACACATTATGCGTATCACTACGCTGACATAAGTTACAATCCTTTGCCGCTAGAGGGCTCCGAATCGTAGCGTTTAACATGGCGGTGTGTAGCGTAACCATGTCGGTGTCTGAGGAACAGCGTGCTGTAATCGATTTTCGAACTCGAAGAACACTGTCTCCTTCAGCTAGACAATACCAGACCACACACGAGCTCTACAACATCTGTGGCAGTTCGACGCCTTGAGGTCACTGTCGTTGATCAACCTCCATGCCGTCTCGAATTGGGCCCATCAGATTTTTACCTGTTTCCAAAACTTAAAAAAAACCACCGAAGACCACTTTGGTAGTGATGAAGCGATACAAGTAGAGGTGAGGTTGTGACTCCTTCAACGAAGTCAAACATTGTACAGTGACGGTACCAACAAATTGTTCCCTCGTTGGAAGAAAGGTGTTCGTCGCTAGGGCGCCTATGTTGAGATAATTACGTAGACATGAAGATTAAAGATGTAGTATGTTAATAACGGTTGTTTACTTTAAATTCTTTAAGAGTTTTCACATACAAAACTCGGACGCACTACTTTTACTATTGTATTTCACAATCTTTCTGGCAAAAAAGTTGGTTGAGCTTGTGTGAAAATAAAGGCAGCAAATAGGGCATGCAGCAAGCCAGTTAAGAAAGAAACATTGATAGAATTTAAGATTTAATACATGATTCTGTCTTGAAATTAGGCCAGACAGCTTCCTAATACATGGATGGGCAGAGAGTAATATCATTCTCATCCGTTGGTGTCGTCAACTACATAATGTATGTATGACACTACACATTTGTACCACTGCCAATGTTAGTTCGTTTTCCGTTTGTACTTTCTATACCTCTTCGTAGAAGTCTTTTACCTCCTCATCAGGATGTGTGTTCTTGGGTGCATAAACATGAATGATTCACGTGAGCCGGCCGAGGTGGCCGAGCGGTTCTGGGCGCTTGAGTCTGGAACCGCGCGACCGCTACGGTCGCAGGTTCGACTCCTGCCTCGGGCATGGATGTGTGTGATGTCCTTAGGTTAGTTAGGTTTAAGCAGTTCTAAGTTCTAGGGGACTGATGACTCCGCTGTTCAGTCCCATAGTGCTCAGAGCCATTTGAACTTTTTTTTTTTTTTTCACGTGAAATATCTTTCGTTTATTTTTAAAACGAGTCTTACTAGTTTCGCTCACACCTATGATATTGTTTCAACTTTCTTGTTTAGGATAAATGCATGAACTTTATCCCTGCTCTGTCGCCATGTAATAAAATTAAGACACTACATTTGGTTCTGTTTCAATCTACGCTTCTTTCTTTCCCTTGCTGATGTCTCATGACTCTGCTACATAAAATTCTATCCTATTTAACTGCTCACCTACCTCCACTGACCTATCATCGGAGCCTGGAGTTCTGTAATTTAATTTCACTAAATAATTAAGCAGAAAAAGATGAATTATTAAAGATGCTAATAACTCTGTCCATGGAAAGGCAAATGCCTGCATGCCTGCATTCCAGCATGGAGATAAATTCTGTCCTCACAGATTGACTCATAACACTAAGCTTGTTCGACTTATACACGTGTACAACATCACTGTAATGTATGGAACAGCTTAACTTATGAGGTCGTATTTACCAGGAACCACGACTTTCACGCGAAGAAAAGCTTTTAGATCTTTAGAAACTTAACATTTATATGTTTACCTGTCGGTCTTTATTCACTCACAGTTGCAACGGTGACAGTAATTTGTCTTTACGGAGGAGTGTATTTGTGGAGAAAAGTACACAATGATAACACTGATAAGCTCACACCTACGGCCTCCCAGAGATAAACGTGCTCATACGCCAGTGCCTCTACACGGTGCCTTGGATGTCGGAGCTAACACACCAGGTATAGTTTTAGTTCCTTTAAATAAACATTTTATTTATCTGCTATGTCAGTATCACATCACTATTATCTGTGACCTATTACTGAATTGATAAAATAGACAGCCACATAGTTGCCGGACGCTTATTTGTTTAAACTTGACCCAGGTTTCGATAGTACTATGAGAATCATCTTTGTTGTTTGCTTTTGTTCAACAGTCATGCCTACCTCACTTTCAGAGTTTAGACATTTCAATTATAGTTGTTGCATGTGACTTGAGGTGGTTAGCTCGTGATTCATATAACATGTTTAAATGTAACCAAAGTACTAGCATGTACTTCTGAAAAAAATATTCGTAGAAGTCTCGAAACCTAATCCAAGTTAAAATAAATAAACTTTTGGGAACTGGTTGGATGTTTATTTCATCAACTGAAGATATTCACTGTCGTTGTTAACATCCATGTTTAAGATTCTAAGTACGTGTATGATCAATTTTCCTCTTTCCGCCCAAAGTGAGTATTTGGCATAGTTCTGTTTTCTACAGTGCTGGCTCTTAAATTCGTTTTTATGGGACAGTTGATTTCTTACTTTGCCACCACCAAACAGAAACAAAATGTTTTAGATAAATACAACCGGTGTGATAATTAGAAATGCAAAATGTGATATCTTTACTGCGCCGTTTGCTGGCGTTTATCGCATCACTTGGATAAATATAATCATTGTGACATTATCATTCCAAACGACTAGCCATTTTCTCAGTCTGTGTGCTACTACTTTGGGACAGCGTGTATACATCTTGCCTCTGTTCTTCGAATGTTCGTTTCGTATGTTCAATTACTTTTTCCTTGAACTTTTTGAAGTTTGACTGAATAGAAAAACAAGCTACTTGGTCCGCGCTAATACTATGCGAGCCCTGTGGGAACGAAATTGCGTTATAGCACATCCTCTCGTCAGGATTTTATTTCAAGGAATAGTTTTAAGTACAGGGTGTATGAAAATTATTGATTCTATTATTTCACAAGACCATAACTTCTACACGAACATTGTTTATTTAATTTAAATTATTACCTTGGTACTGTTTATCGAATTAAGTGCTGAAGTATTTCATGGCTTGCTCCCTTTATATATACTTTTTTAACTTCTTTACCAGTGCACAACCAATGACAACATTTACTGTACGTTTGTGCCTCTGTATAGATGAGTAAAATCTCTACCAATGTTGTTTACAAATATTACCACAACGTTCGTCAGTTAGGTCTCTGTAAGTCCTTCTTTATACAGATGGTTGAAATACCTCGGCTTTTCAGTATAAAATGTCGAATCAGAACACCCTAAAGCCGTCTAAATTTCCAGTTGTTATTTTATTTGATCAACTAGTTACAGCGCTACATCAGGCAATCTTCAGTCCTCCTGATCGATGTGCAGTATAAATCCCACATCTTGTCCAACCAAAATAGGATCCAGCATTCAGTGACTGGTAACCGCAGATTTTTAACATAGTGATCCCTTCGATCATCATCACAATCATGTCTGTCTAACACTCTGCAAGTATTGCTCGAAGGGATCACTGTGTCGACAATCTATGGACACCAGTCATTGAAAGCTGACCCCTATTTTGACTGGACCAGGAGTGGGAAAAACGGTAGCAGCATGCTTATAAATATATTTGTTAATCTATGTCTTTGTTTATATCCGATATATACTATTCATGAATAAATTGGTTAAATATTTACTGTGCTTTAGAAAGCACAGAGACATTAGCTACTGGACTACCTTTGTTGCTATTCCTTCGATATAAGTTTATTTAACTTGTTTATGTACACTCCTGGAAATGGAAAAAAGAACACATTGACACCGCTGTGTCAGACCCACCATACTTGCTCCGGACACTGCGAGAGGACTGTACAAGCAATGATCACACGCACGGCACAGCGGACACACCAGGAACTGCGGTGTTGGCCGTCGAATGGCGCTAGCTGCGCAGCATTTGTGCACCGCCGCCGTCAGTGTCAGCCAGTTTGCCGTGGCATACGGAGCTCCATCGCAGTCTTTAACACTGGTAGCATGCCGCGACAGCGTGGACGTGAACCGTATGTGCAGTTGACGGACTTTGAGCGAGGGCGTATAGTGGGCATGCGGGAGGCCGGGTGGACGTACCGCCGAATTGCTCAACACGTGGGGCGTGAGGTCTCCACAGTACATCGATGTTGTCGCCAGTGGTCGGCGGAAGGTGCACGTGCCCGTCGACCTGGGACCGGACCGCAGCGACGCACGGATGCACGCCAAGACCGTAGGATCCTACGCAGTGCCGTAGGGGACCGCACCGCCACTTCCCAGCAAATTAGGGACACTGTTGCTCCTGGGGTATCGGCGAGGACCATTCGCAACCGTCTCCATGAAGCTGGGCTACGGTCCCGCACACCGTTAGGCCGTCTTCCGCTCACGCCCTAACATCGTGCAGCCCGCCTCCAGTGGTGTCGCGACAGGCGTGAATGGAGGGACGAATGGAGACGTGCCGTCTTCAGCGATGAGAGTCGCTTCTGCCTTGGTGCCAATGATGGTCGTATGCGTGTTTGGCGCCGTGCAGGTGAACGCCACAATCAGGACTGCATATGACCGAGGCACACAGGGCCAACACCCGGCATCATGGTGTGGGGAGCGATCTCCTACACTGGCCGTACACCACTGGTGATCGTCGAGGGGACACTGAATAGTGCACGGTACATCCAAACCGTCATCGAACCCATCGTTCTACCATTCCTAGACCGGCAAGGGAACTTGCTGTTCCAACAGGACAATGCACGTCCGCATGTATCCCGTGCCACCCAACGTGCTCTAGAAGGTGTAAGTCAACTACCCTGGCCAGCAAGATCTCCGGATCTGTCCCCCATTGAGCATGTTTGGGACTGGATGAAGCGTCGTCTCACGCGGTCTGCACGTCCAGCACGAACGCTGGTCCAACTGAGGCGCCAGGTGGAAATGGCATGGCAAGCCGTTCCACAGGACTACATCCAGCATCTCTACGATCGTCTCCATGGGAGA
Source organism: Schistocerca serialis cubense (assembly GCF_023864345.2). Classification (NCBI taxonomy): domain Eukaryota; kingdom Metazoa; phylum Arthropoda; class Insecta; order Orthoptera; family Acrididae; genus Schistocerca; species Schistocerca serialis. The sequence continues at coordinate 448,916,366 of NC_064642.1, read as the reverse complement.
ATAGCAGCCTGCATTGCTGCGAAAGGTGGATATACACTGTACTAGTGCCGACATTGTGCATGCTCTGTTGCCTGTGTCTATGTGCCTGTGGTTCTGTCAGTATGATCATGTGATATATCTGACCCCAGGAATGTGTCAATAAAGTTTCCCCTTCCTGGGACAATGAATTCACGGTGTTCTTATTTCAGTTTCCAGGAGTGTATTTAATAATGTGTGTTAGAGCATGTTTATGGTCCAGCCGTAGGAATTTTTAATAAATTGAAAGTTATTTAAATGTAAATCCAGTGTTTAATTATGATTGTGAGTGTGCGTTGGCTTGAAGACAGGGCGGGAGCGCTCTAGCCAATCACAGCGCTTATGTATGGGGAGACAGGATGGAAGGGAGAGAGGAGTACGGCACAGGACACGTGAGGTGATGGACGCGACGGCGCGATGGACGGACGGTCGCAGAAGAGACTAGTAGAGTGTGTAGCTTTGCGCGTCGTCGTGGAGGATAGAAATATTTCGGAGTGCCGACCTGTGCTCTTGTGTGACTTCTGAGGATTCTGCAGTGAAGACGTAGTATGCGATCAGAAGTGAATATCTCGCGAGCTATATTGTTGTTCATAACTAATTACGTGAAGTAGGAATCTATTGTTTCCCTGTTATTCAACTTATATTTTATTTAATTGCTGGGCCATCGACACCAATAAGTGTTTTGCAGAAATATACCGCATTCTCAAAAGTACTTCTACTATTATACTCATCATATAAAGTTGTTAAGATAGTTCCTGCAGATTTTATTTAATTGAAATCTTTCATTTATAAATTTCTACATTACATTCGCAATTGCCGAGTGATAGGAATCTTTGACCACTCGATTCATGTGTATGTTCATATTGTATACTGTAGACTCAGCAGTATTTGGCTTGTAATGTGGCAACTACGTATCCTAGCCCCTAGACAATGAAACCAGCCGAAACTTTTAATATTTCAACACTGAGTCTGAGGGTACGTAGCTGACGGCCACAACATCTCATTTCATCATTTTATATGAAAGCCCGCAATCTGCAGTTCATAACCAACAAATTGTGGTCAGAGTCGATATCTGCCCCTGGAAGTGTGTTAAAATTTAAAATCTGGTTCCTAAATCTCTTTCTAACCATTATATAATCAATCTGAGACCTTCTGTTGTCTCCAGGTATCTTCAAAGTACGCAATCTTCTTTCATGATTCTTAAACCAAGCCTTAGCTACGATTAAATTATACTCTGTGGATAATTCTACCAGGAGGCTTCCTCTTTCTTTCTTTTCCCCCAGTGGGTATTCACCTGCTACTTTTCCTTTTCTTCATTTTCCTACTATCGTATTCCATTCTCTCATAACTACTTCGGCTCCATTGTGTATCTGAATAATTTCTTCTATCTACCATAAATTCCCTCAATCTCGTCATCTGCTGAGCTAGTTGGCATATAAACTTGTACTACTGTGGTGGGTGTGTGCTTCGTGTCTACCTTGGCTGCAATAACGTGTTCTCTATATTGTTCATAGTAGCTTATCCCCTTTCCTAATTTTTTACTCATTATTAAACCTACTCCTGTATTACTTCTATTTACTGTGTGGAAAATTCTGCCAGGAGGCTTCCTCTTTCTTTCTTTTCCCCCAGTTGGTATTCACCTGCTACTTTTCATTTTCTTCATTTTCCTACTATCGAATTCCATTCTCCATTCGACTTCTAATCAAGCTGCGGGCCTATGGGGTATCGTCTCAGTTGAGCGACTGGATTCGTGATTTCCTGTCAGGAAGATCGCAATTCGTAGTAATAGACGGCAAATCATCGAGTAAAACTGAAGTGATATCAGGTGTTCCCCAGGGAAGCGTCCTGGGACCTCTGCTCATCCTGATCTATATAAATGACCTGGGTGACAATCTGAGCAGTTCTCTTAGGTTGTTCGCAGATGATGCTGTAATTCACCGTCTAGTAAGGTCATCCGAAGACCAGTATCAGTTGCAAAGCGATTTAGAAAAGATTGCTGTATGGTGTGGCAGGTGGTAGTTGACGGTAAGTAACGAAAAGTGTGAGGTGATCCACATGAATTCCAAAAGAAATCCGTTGGAATTCGGTTACTCGATAAATAGTACAATTCTCAAGGCTGTCAATTCAACTAAGTACCTGGGTGTTAAAATTACGAACAACTTCAGTTGGAAAGACCACATAAATAATATTGTGGGGAAGGCGAGCCAAAGGTTGCGTTTCATTGGCAGGACACTTAGAAGATGCAACAAGTTCACTAAAGAGACAGCTTACACTACACTCGTTCGTCCTCTGTTAGAATACTGCTGCGCGGTGTGGGATCCTTACCAGGTGGGATTGACGGAGGACATCGAAAGGGTGCAAAAAAGGGCAGCTCGTTTTGTATTATCACGTAATATAGGAGAGAGTGTGGCAGATATGATACGCGAATTGGGATGGAAGTCATTAAAGCAAAGACGTTTTTCGTCGCGGAGAGATCTATTTACGAATTTTCAGTCACCAACTTTCTCTTCTGAATGCGAAAATATTTTGTTGAGCCCAACCTACATAGGTAGGAATGATCATCAAAATAAAATAAGAGAAATTAGAGCTCGAACAGAAAGGTTTAGGTGTTCGGGAGTGGAATGGTAGGGAGATAGTATGATTGTGGTTCGATGAACCCTGTGCCAAGCACTTAAATGTAAATTGCAGAGTAATCATGTAGATGTAGATGTATTTGATTTTGTATTTATAATCCTGTATTCACCTGACCAGAAGTCCTGATCCTCCTGCCACCGAACTTCACTAATTCCCGCTATATCTAACATAAACCTATCCATTTCCCTTTTCAAATTTTCTAACCAACTTATCCGATTACGCGATCTGACATTCCACGCACCCATCCGTAGAACGCCAGTTTTGTTGCTCCTGATAACGACGTCCTCCTGCGCAGCCCCGCCTCGAGATCCGAATGGGGGACTATTTTACTTCCAGAATGTTCTACCCATGAGGATGTCATCATCATTTGCCGAAACAGCAGTGCTGCATGCGCTCGAGAAAAATTACGGCTGTAGTTTCCGCTTGCTTTCAGCCGTTCGCAGTACCAACAAAGCGAGGCCGTTTTGGTTGGTGTTACAAGACCAAATTAGTCAGTCATCCATACTGTTGCCCCTGAAACTACTGAAAAGGCTGCTGCCCCTCTTCAGGAACCAAAACAGATTATGTTGAATTTTTATTCCGCGTAGATGAGTGTTGGCATACGGGCCGAATAGCTTCTACCTGGAATGCTCCCTGTGTCAGCAAAAGTGAGCTGATGTGATAGGTTTCACGAACCTCGTTTGCTTCTCCCAGTACCCGGAGTATGCTGTTTCATGAGTAATAGCATGTTCTGTATGCTAAAGGTGAAAATTTGAACATTAAAACGAAAAGTGGATCAGAGCGCTGCAGGACTCGTATCTGTGGAGTAAGGGTTGTGATTTTTAACGTTGTCTCGTGAAGTGAACGGTGTGAGATGGCGCAGCGGTAAGACACTGGACTTCCAGAGTACGTTTTCTTCACCGTAGGTGACGCAATTACGTCCTATAGACAACTGGCACGCGCAACAGAGTCGTGGAACTCGTGGGCAGCAGCCTTGGGTGCGCCTAAAAGAATTCGTAACCAAGCACAAATGGAATATGTTCCGCTGCATTGGTTTTTGCTGTGGCCCGAAATCGGATGGCTACATTTAATCGGAAATCATCCTGAGACAAACGAGAATTATCGGTGGTTGTGGCGCGCAGCGTGCAATACACGTGGTATAGCAAACACATGACAGCACGTTTGCTTTACACCCTAAACTCTACAGCACGTTTCGAGAACCCTGTATATCAGTGACGTATAATGTGCCAAGAAAACTTGCCAACTTGGCGAGAAATAAGTCTGAACTCAATGTGGCTTGTGATAGCAAAATAGTGTAGAACAATCATCAGTTCCATTTATAAGACGCTGTGTGTAGAAAATAATGTACGCTTCGTATTTGCACGCTGTATCCTAAAATTACTAACAGCACCCGTAACTTAGCGACAGGGCGATGTAAATATAGTTGTAAGAGTATAGTTGTAGGACCTTGTCTACCATCAGCTAGGCGAGACGATAAACATTTATTCCAAAGGACTTATGATTGGTTGAGATACTTTCTAAATCTTCTGTAAATCTTCGTATTTAAAATACACGATAATGACCTTAACACGTTCACAGATTTATCTTTTCTTAAGTTCTTCTATTATCGACTAAGATATAAAGATGCCTGGTAGCGGTAAAAAGACGTATAGTGCGACATTCACATTATTTGCGTCTCTTACTTTGATTTCACTTCACAGGCGAATTTTTTTTTACCTTCATGTATAAAGAAATGTAGTACCTCCAATTTTCATTCAATAATGATCATAATTGGTCTATATTACTTAGAAGCATTAAATGCGCGGACTGAACGAACTACTACTTATCTACATAATACGCTGCAAGTCACCATATGTTACACGGCAGAAGATACCTTCTGTTACTGCTCGTCATTTCCTTTCCTGTTCCACTTGCAAAAGGACCGAGGGAAAAACAACTGAATATATGCTTCCATCCGAGTCCTGACTTCTATTTATCTTGTCTCGCTGTCCTCACACCGACTGAAAGTTGCTGTCAGCCGGACCGTTCTGCGGTCTGTCACAAACGCCGTTGCTGTGAACTTTATCAATAGTGTTAACTGATTCTTCTGTCACTTCTTAGTAGAGTAACGCACTAACAGATGAAAGTCATAATATTGTGTATGTTGCACAGAATTAATTTATTTAGTTAACTGATTTTCGGCTTACAACGCCATTATCGGACTTTAACTGACTAAAATGTCGAATCAAATTACCTTCAGCCGTCTAAATTTCCAGTTGCTATTTTATTTGAGTAAACAGTTTGAGTACTACATTACGCCATCATCTGTCCACCTGATTACACCATCAGAATCGTCGTGCAGATAATGTACATGTTTCTTTTTTGAGGTATCATGATTCATCTGGCTACTCTTAATTTCTGTATGAACTGTAAAATGTCTGACATGATGGTTTCACAAACTCCGCCATCTTTGGCACTCTCGGCATACAAGTCTCTTTCATCGAGACAGTGTCACCATGGAATTCCCAGCCACGCGGCCGCTGGATCCCTTTTGCTTCTGGTAGCATTAATTTCACGCTAGGTGAGGAGAGCCATACGTCAACGTGACGTAGGCGCGCGTCATCATGAGTTTCACGAGTTGTCCTATCGACTGTTGTGAGCATTGCATTCTGTATACATCGACTGTTGTGTGCGTCTTGAATCTGCACTGTTCATTGTTCTTAGTTGATGTACAACGTGAAGGCAAAGTTAAATGGAACTAGATGGTTTAATATTTCCAGCAACATTCGGAATTACTTCGAACTTCAGTGTCTCAGTTTAACGTTTCTGCCCACATGAATTATGTACAACTCATTGGCTTTTATAAAAATACGAAACACTTTAATTTCTCCCTATTTCACGTTTTTATCCACATGATTTACGCACGATTAATCAGACTAAAAATGCCTAGACACTTTCGTTATGGTTATGATTCCTTCAATCAGATATTCAGTATGTTCATGAAACACACAATAACACCACACATTCTTTGGATTTCAGCTTAATAATTAATTATTTCATGTTTCTATCCACAGGATTTAGACACGATTCATCGGATTTTTTTTTTAAAAAATGGGGTAGCATTCATTTCAGGCTAGAAAAATAACAAGACACTTTCGTTATGGTTATGATTCCTTCATTCAGATATTCAGTATGTTCATGAAACACATAATACCATCCCAAATTGTTGGGATTACAGCTTAATAATTAATTCAACTGGGATGAGAGTAACAGATAATTCCTGTCACTTTGTTTGTACACATGTATTTACATTTAGCTTTGACGTTATCGGTACAACCGCAAAGATCGATATACGCACTCATGTAGTCGATTTAGTTTATTTACGTCACGATGACGTAGTGTTACGTCATTATGACGTAGGGTTCTCCTCACCTAGCGTGAGATGAATGCTACCCTTTTGCTTCGGCCAACGTCCGGCACCACGTGGTCGGCCTCCCGAGCGGCCGGCGCCTGCCGAGCGGCGCGTGCGGCCACGCCAAATCCGAACTTAGAATATTTTCAGGCCGCCACATCTCGCCCGTTACCTCACAAGATTAAAACTAAAGGAACTGCAAAAAGGCAGGAATTTAAGGAGATGAGACCTGGATAAACTGAAAGAACCAGAGGTTGGAGAGGATTTCAGAGGGAGCATTAGGGAACAATTGACAAGAAAAGAGGAAAGGAATGCAGTAGAAAAAGAATGGGTAGCTTTGAGAGTTAATGTAGTGAGGGGCAACACAGGATCAAATAGGTAAATAGGTACAAAGACGAGGGCTAGTAGAAATTTTGGTAACACAAGAAATATCGAATTTAATCGATTATAGGAGAAAATATAAAAACGCAGTAAATGAAGCAGGAGAAAGAGAATACAAACGTCTCAAAAATGAGTTCGATAGGAGGTGCAAAATGGGTAAGCAGGAATGGCTAGAGGACAAATGTAAATATGTAGAAGCACATATCACTAGGGGTAAGGTAGATACTGCCCTATGAAAATTAGAGACCTTTGGAGAAAAGAGGACCACCTGCATGAATATCAAGTGCTCAGATGGAAAACCAGTCCTAAACGAAGAAGGGAAGCCGAAAGGTTGAAAAGTATGTAGAGGGTCTCTACAAGGGAGATTTACTTGAGGACAATATTATGGAAACGGAAGAGGACGGAGAGGAAGATGAGAAGGAGATATGATATTGCATGAAGAATTTGACAAACCACTGAAACACTTACGTCGAAATGCGGCCTCTGGAGTGGACAACATCCCGTTAGAGCTACTGATAGGAGAGCCAGCCATGACAAGACTCTTCCATGTGATGAGCAAGATGTATGAGACAGCCGAAGCACCTTCAGACTTCAAGAAGAATATAATAATCCCAGTTCCAAAGAAAGCAGCTGCTGAGAGGAGTGAAAATTACCGAACTATCAGTTTAATAAGCCACGGCTGCAAAATACTAACTGACCCTACGACTTCTCATAGAAGATAGGTTAAGGAATGGCAAACCTACATTTATAGCACTTGTATACTAAGAGAAAGTTTTTGATAATGTTGACTGGAATACTCTTTTTCAAATTCTAATGGTGGCAGGGGTTAAATAGAGGGAGCGAAGGGCTACTTACAATTTGCACAGAAACGATATGGCAGAGTCGAGGGGCACGAAAGGGAAGCAGTAGTTGAGAAGGGCATGAGACAGGGTTGTAGCCTATCCCCGATATTATTCAATCTGTATATTGTGCAACAATTAAAGGAATCAAAGGAAAAGTTTGGGACAGGAATTAAAGTTCAGGGAGAAGAAACAAAAACTTCGAGTTTTGCCGACGACATTGTAATTCTGTGAGAGACAGCAAAGGACCTGGAAGAGCAGTTGAACGGAATGGACAGTGTCTTGAGGATATAAGATGAACATCAACAAAAGCAAAACGAGGATAATGGAATGTAGTGGAACTGAATCAGTTGATGCTGAGGGTATTAAATTATGGAATGAGACACTTAAAGTAGTAAATGGATTTTGCTGTTCGGGGAGTAAAATAACTGATGATGGTCAAAGTAGAGAGGATATAAAATGTAGACTGTCAATGGCAAGGAAAGCTTTTCTGAGGAAGAGGAATTTGTTAAGATGGAGAATAGATTTAGCTGTCAGAAAGCCTTTTCGCAAAGTATTTGTATGGAGCGTAGCCATGTATGAAAGTGAAACATTGACAAGCAGTTTAGATAAGAAGAGAATAGAAGCTTTCGAAATGTGGCGCTACAGAAGATTAGATGGGTCGATCACGTAACTAATGAGTAGGTACTGAATAGAATTGGGGAGAAGAGAAATTTGTGGTACAACCTGACTAGAAGAAGGGATCGGTTGATAGGACATATTCTGCGGCGTCAAGGGATCACCAATTTAGTTCTGGAGGGTAGCGTGAGTGGTAAAAATTGTAGAGGGAGACCAAGAGATGAATACAGTAAGCAGATTCAGAAATACGTAGCTTGCAGTAGTTACTTGGAGATGAAAAGGCTTGCACAGGATATAGTAGCATGGAGAGCTGCATCAAAGCAGTCATTGTACTGAAGACAACAACAACAACATTAATGTACAGGGTGTTTCCAGATGACTGATCTGCTTTCATAAATCTTCACATTGTACACAAATAAGCTAGAGATTTTTAGCGAAATTTAGCTTATGCATAAGAATTAAAAGTTTGCCTTGGCGCCAGTCGTAAATTTCCGGTTCATGATGGTCTCCCTGGTATAGCTAGCTTGCTCTCTCCCTCGTTCGTTGCTCATTGTGTGTCGAATTGGTCTGATCATAACACGGCAACACATGGAATCTTGCGTTCTCCGTTTCAACAGACACAGTTCAGTTACAGTCGTGCGTTGTGATTTCCGTCTGGCGTGTTTTGCGGCGACGTTTAGTGTTTAACAATGAGGCTGCGTTCCATTTGAGTTAAAGGTAAACAGCCATAGCGTAATAATACGGGGACATCAACAGCCGCACTCAACAGTCACGCACGAGGGCGACTCTCCAAAGCTACATGTGCTTTGCTTATTTTCCCGAGAAAAGTATTTCAGCGTATTACTTCATGTGTAAAAGGACGTTACAGGAATCGCTACCTGGATTTTTTGGAGGCGTACCTCTTTGTAGAATTGTTAAATCTGCCGAAAATTTCATTTTTTTGACAGTATGGCGTACAGACTTACTGGAACCTGGATGAAAGACCATTTCGTAACAGTGAATAGCCTCGACGATGGATCGTCCGCAAGGGACTTCATGATCTCACACTGTGCCATCGACCCCGACCTCCTCGCGACGTGTGTTTGGTCGACGCTACGGGTAATTAATCTAGCACCATCTTTCTAAATTACTTCGCTATGTGCTTTCAATCCGACCTGGTGGGGATCCCAAACAGAAGGGCAGTACTCAACAATACGTCGCACGCTCGTTCTATACTCTACTGCTTCATAAATGAGCCACATTTCCCTGCAATTCTCCAAATAAACATAAGTCGACCGTTTGCCTTCCGTACAACCTACCTTACGTGCTCAGTCGATTTCGTGTTTCTATGCAACGCTAGACTTAGATATTTAATAGACGTGGTACTGTCAGGCAGCACACTAGCAGTAATGTACGCGAAAATTATTGGATTATTTTTCCTAATCATTCGCATTTCCTCACTTTTAGAGCAAGTTGCCATTCATCACACCACATCGTAATGCTGTCCAAGTCATCTCGCATGCTCCTACAGTCACTTAAAGATGGCACTGTCTCGTACACTACAACTTCGTCGCTAAAAACTCATATTACTGCTTACCATACCCATCAAATCGCTTGTGTGTGTACAGAACAAGAGCGGTCCTATTACACTTCCCTGGAACACACCTGACGATTCATATGTCCGATGAACTCTTACCGTCCTGGGTTCTATTACTTAACAAGTCTCCGAGTCAATCACATATCTGAGCACCTATTCTCTATGCTCAGACATCTTCGTAAACACATAAAATATCCAAGGGGACAAGCTATACATTAATTATCAACAGGCTACACGAAAACTCAGTAGACGACTTATTATCATTCCGACTCCGCAGACTGTTGTCGACTGTGGCTTTCTCCACCACTCGCCTCCATTCACCTTCATTATCTCTTTATCTCCCCGACCATACACGTTCACCAACATCTATTTTTCGTATACGAAGTATTTTTTCCTTTAATATAAGTCCTCTTATGAGGCTCTAATTGAGATTACTTACCTAAATTTTATAATGTAACATAATATTTGATACTAGGTGCAACCCTCAACCTGGAAGACGTATCCTTGTATAAGGATGCAGTAGCTCGTACCTCTCCTCCCTCATTTCACACTCTTCTCTGCTGTATCTGGCCACATGGTGTATTATATTCCGCAGCATGAGAGTGTGGCAAATGGGCTGAGCTGAGTTCTGTGCCTCTCGTAAGTTTCTCAGACATTTACTTCAACGTGTGTATCAGCCGCTCACATGGTCTCTGAGATCTTTTCCAGCTTTTAACCACATTTTCAGTATGGTACTTCTGAAATACCTGATTTATAGTGTACACTGAAGTGACAAAAGTCATGGGTTACCTCTTAATATCGTGTCGGACCTCCTTTTTCACGGCGTGATGAAGCAACTCCACGCGGCATGGGCTCAAATTGTTGTAAGTCCCCTATAGAAATATTGAGCCATGCTGCCTCTACAACTGTCCACAATTTCGAAACTGTTGCCGGTGCAGGATTTTGTGCACGAACTGACCGCTCGAGTCGGCCAGGTGTTCTTCTAACCAATCACAAACAACATCGTTGTTTGAGAACAACAAATCCACGAATGGCTTCAAATGGTCTCCAAGTAGCCGAAAACCATTTCCAGTCAATGATCGGTTCAGTTGGACCAGAGGACCAGTACATTCCATGTAAACATAGTTGTCTTATTGACAACTTGGGCCCATGACTTCGAACGGGTCTGCACCACACTCGAACCCTACCACAGCTCTTACCAACTTAAATCGGGACACATGTGACAAGGACACCGTTTTCCAGTAGTCTAGGGTCCTACCGATTATGATCACGAGCCCATGAGAGGCACTGCAGACCGTGTCGTGCTATTAGCAAAGGCACTCTGTCACCTGCTGCTATAGCCCAGTAACGCGAGATTTTGCCCCTGTGACCTAGCGGATGCGAAGGTCGTAGGTCCCACATTGGTTTCTGTAGTCATTTCACGCAGAGTTTCTACTCTATTAGCACTGACAACTCTACCCAAACTCTATCCAAACGCCACTGCTCTCCGTCACTTCGTTTTCTGTGGTAAGAGTAATGCCTGAAATTTGGTATTCTCGACACACACTTGACACTATGGATCGCGGAGTACTGAATACTCTAACGATTTCCGAAATGGAGTGACCCGTGCGTCTAGCTCCAACTATCATTTCGCGTTCAAAGTCTGCTAATTCCCGTTGTACGGCCATAATCACGCCAGAAAGCTTTTCATGTGTATCGCCTGAGTACAAACGACAGATCCACCAACGCACTTCCCTTCTATAGGTTGTGCAAGCGACACTGTCGCCATCTGCACATGTGCATATCTCTATCCCATGACATTCGACACCTCAGTGTATGTGAAACAGTGTCCCATCGTCTTAATCGAGGACACGGACCCGGTTAGAAGCAATTTGCAGTATTGTGATTCATAAATCCCTTGTGCAGTTTTGATAGGTTTGTTGCGACTGGTAAAGATTCATAAAGGAACACTATTATCACAGTGAATTTCTTTTCGTGTACCCTGCCTAAACAACATTACATCCCACAATGGACTGGTCTGTGAGCATTGTATCTTATTAATAGTGCAGAATTAACAATAACGTCTTACTTTGCTCTCGCTGATAGTGTGTTACAGTAGTCACTCCACCATCAAAAAGTAGTCCTCTTGTTTGAGTAAGGACACGTTCAGCATTCTCTGCTTCGTCATTACGGAATTCTTTTAAAGTAAAACAGTGTTTGTCTGTTATTTATTCCAATGTCTTTAATTTAATCTATATGCAGACCGCGTTCTTCTGCGGGTATTAAATTGAGCTGGAAATGGGTCATGTTGTATTTTGACCGTATTATAGTACGGAAGCCTGCAAATATATATGTCTCTGTTTCATATGAAGGATCTACCTTTGCCAATTTCAATTAAATTTTTCACTTTTCGCTTTATTCGTTCCTGTAGGTTTTAATTTCATACAATTTCCTTGATTATCCGTGGCTTTCTTCTTGGGTGCATGCTGAACCAAATCTGAAAAGTCTGAAATGAAACACGTAAGCAGAAAAGCTTATAACGCGGTTTAAATGTCTATGTATATAATAAGCAGTTGTATTATTGAAAGGGAGATTTAGTAGCAGCAAACAACAGTAGGTTAGGTAATATGCAATAAGCTGCAATTAAAATTTGTTTGTAGTTACGTTTGCGAAATATTTTTCTTCAGTAATATTTGTTTTACATATCCTGCAGAATCGTGTAGAGTTGATTTAAGAACAAAGTCAACAGTCGCCCAGCTGAGTGACTCAAAATGTAGTCACACTATCGTAATATCAACTGTTAACTTCCTAAGGTCCTTGTCTCCAAAGATTTCACAAAATAAATAAACTAAATAATTTACAAAAAACGATAGGTCTCATAATACCTATTGTGTACCAGTAAAAAGTTTATTAACTGCTTATTGTAGCCCTAAAATGGATTTCCAACTACGGAAGGAAAAACCACTTTCTTCTACCATGAGATGCGTCGTACAACAGTCAGTGTTTTGTCAGTGCATTCCATTGACCGTGGGAGAAATCAGCTACAGCACAACTCAAGAAGACATAATCTTGTCATCTGTTGCTACACTGCTTCGGTTCATGGCATCAAGTTTGTAGCAAAACACTGCAATATTACCTGTACTACAAAAGTACTTAACCTTACCCTTATATACTGTACAAAGGCAAAGAAATGCGCAGCTAGCCCAAGTCGATCATTATAGGCCTCATGTCAAAGTGTCTTGTTTCAAACATGTCGCATACTAGTCTCAAAAACAAGGTACTTCCCTTGTAATGGCACAATGTATTTTCCTGATTCGATATCACTACATTTGTACCGACCATCAGCAAAAGCTGCCTGTTTTCCACATATTGCGTGTCTGGAGATCTCTTTCCGTAATCTAAATGTCAAGCGGAGATTAGATAGGAGGGTCGATAGATAGTTTTTATCACAATGACGTCTGATCGACTGATCACCGAATGATAAATGCGGTCTTACCGTTAGATGACGGTAGCCGAACTAAAAGGAATGTGTGACTACAGTAGTACAAGTTTATATGCCAACTAGCTCTGCAGATGACGAAGAAATTGAAGAAATGTATGATGAAATAAAATAAATTATTCAGATTGTGAAGGGAGACGAAAATTTAATAGTCATGGGTGACTGGAATTCGAGTGTAGGAAAAGGGAGAGAAGGAAACATAGTAGGTGAATATGGATTGGGGCTAAGAAATGAAAGAGGAAGCCGCCTGGTAGAATTTTGCACAGAGCACAACATAATCAGAACTAACACTTGGTTTAAGAATCATGAAAGAAGGTTGTATACATGGAAGAAGCCTGGAGATACTAAAAGGTATCAGATAGATTATATAATGGTAAGACAGAGATTTAGGAACCAGGTTTTAAATTGTAAGACGTTTCCAGGGGCAGATGTGGACTCTGACCACAATGTATTGGTTATGACCTGTAGATTAAAACTGAAGAAACTGCAAAAAGGTGGGAATTTAAGGAGATGGAATCTGGATAAACTGAGAGAACCAGAGGTTGTACAGAGTTTCAGGGAGAACATACGTGAACAATTGACAGGAATGGGGGAAAGAAATACAGTAGAAGAAGAATGGGTAGCTTTGAGGGACGAAGTAGCGAAGGCAGCAGAGGATCAAGTAGGTAAAAAGACGAGGGCTAGTAGAAATCCTTGGGTAACAGAGGAAATTTTGAATTTAATTGATGAAAGGAGAAAATACAAAAATGCAGTAAATGAAGCAGGCAAAAAGGAATACAAACATCTCAAAAATGAGATCGACAGGAAGTGCAAAATGGCTAAGCAGGGATGGCTAGAGGACAAATGTAAGGATGTAGAGGCCTATCTCACTAGGGGTAAGATAGATACTGCCTACAGGAAAATTAAAGAGACCTTTGGAGATAAGAGAACGACTTGTAATGAATATCAAGAGCTCAGATGGAAACCCAGTTCTAAGCAATGAAGGGAAAGCAGAAAGGTGGAAGGAGTATATAGTGGGTCTATACAAGGGCGATATACTTGAGGACAATATTATGGAAATGGAAGAGGATGTAGATGAAGATGAAATGGGAGATATGACACTGCGTGAAGAGTTTGACAGAGCACTGAAAGACCTGAGTCGAAACAAGGCCCCCGGAGTAGACAACATTCCATTGGAACTACTGACGGCCTTGGGAGAGCCAGTCCTCACAAAACTCTACCATCTGGTGAGCAAGATGTATGAAACAGGCAAAATACCCTCAGACTTCAAAAATAATATAATAATTCCAATCCCAAAGAAAGCAGGTGTTGACAGATGTGAAAATTACCGAACTATCAGTTTTATAAGTCACAGCTGCAAAATACTAACACGAATTCTTTACAGACGAATGGAAAAACTAGTAGAAGCCAACCTCGGGGAAGATCAGTTTGGATTCCGTAGAAACACTGGAATACGTGAGGCAATACTGACCTTACGACTTATCTTAGAAGAAAGATTAAGGAAAGGCAAACCTACGTTTCTAGCATTTGTAGACTTAGAGAAAGCTTTTGACAATGTTGACTGGAATACTCTCTTTCAAATTCTAAAGGTGGCAGGGGTAAAATACAGGGAGCAAAAGGCTATTTACAATTTGTACAGAAACCAGATGGTAGTTATAAGAGTCGAGGGACATGAAAGGGAAGCAGTGGTTGGGAAGGGAGTAAGACAGGGTTGTAGCCTCTCCCCGATGTTGTTCAATCTGTATATTGAGCAAGCAGTAAAGGAAACAAAAGAAAAATTCGGTGTAGGTATTAAAATTCATGGAGAAGAAATAAAACTTTGAGGTTCGCCGATGACATTGTAATTCTGTCAGAGACAGCAAAGGACTTGGAAGAGCAGTTGAATGGAATGGACAGTGTCTTGAAAGGAGGATATAAGATGAACATCAACAAAAGCAAAACAAGGATAATGGAATGTAGTCTAATTAAGTCGGGTGATGCTGAGGTAATTAGATTAGGAAATGAGGCACTTAAAGTAGTAAAGGAGTTTTGATATCTGGGGAGCAAAATAACTGATGATGGTCGAAATAGAGAGGGTATAAAATGTAGGCTGGCAATGGCAAGGAAAGCGTTTCTGAAGAAGAGAAATTTGTTAACATCCAGTATTGATTTAAGTGTCAGGAAGTCATTTCTGAAAGTATTCGTATGGAGTGTAGCCATGTATGGAAGTGAAACGTGGACGATAAATAGTTTGGACAATAAGAGAATAGAAGCTTTCGAAATGTGGTGCTACAGAAGAATGCTGAAGATTAGATGGGTAGATCACATAACTAATGAGGAAGTATTGAATAGGATTGGGGAGAAGAGAAGTTTGTGGCACAACTTGACCAGAAGAAGGGATCGGTTGCTAGGACATGTTCTGAGGCATCAAGGGATCACCAATTTAGTATTGGAGGGCAGCGTGGAGGGTAAAAATCGTAGAGGGAGACCAAGAGATGAATACACTAAGCAGATTCAGAAGGATGTGTTGCAGTAGGTACTGGGAGATGAAGAAGCTTGCACAGGATAAAGTAGCATGGAGAGCTGCATCAAACCAGTCTCAGGACTGAAGACCACAACAACAACAACAACTACAACAACAATTTTTTAATTACTTTTTTAATTAAACTCGACTTGTTTCTTAATCAAGATATCCGCAGTGACTCAGATAAGTATTTTAGGCAGGTCATTTGCATCAGAGGCTGTCTTTTTGACAAATCACCACAGTTGTGCACAGTGTTCGAATTTGAGTACATCTCTACTTTTGTTAGCACTCACTGACATGAAAAGGTGTGATGTTCTCAGGTAACTAAACACTGTAAGCTCATTTTTCATTTTGAAATTCACCAATGAACATTTAGATTTATAAATGTAGCACTAAAAGCACAAGGAAATATTATATTGTTCACGACAGTATTCCAGCTGTAGCACAGAAAATTCCCAAGTATATATGTGTATACATTTTAATCATCAGTTTTCTTACTGGTTTGATGCTGCCCGCCAAGAATTCCTTCCCAGTGCCAACCTTTTCATCTCAGAGGAGCACTTGTAACCTACGTCCTCAATTATTTGCTGGATGTATTCCAGTCTCTGTGTTCTTCTACAGTTTTACACTCTACGTCTCCCTCCAGAACCATGGAAGTTGTTCCTTGATGACTTAAAAGATGTCTTATCATCGTGTCCTTTCTTCTCGTCAGTGTTTACCATACATTCCTTTCCTCATAAATTCTGCGGAGAACCTCCTCATTTCTTACCTTACCAGTCCACCTAATTTTCAACATTCTTCTGTAGCATCACTTCTCAAATACTTCGATTCTCTTCTATTCTGGTTTTCTCACAGTCCATGTTTCACCACCGTGCAATGTTGTTGTCCAAACGCACATTCTCACAAATTTCTTCCTCAAATTAAGGCCTATGTTTGATACTAGTAGACCTCCCTTGGCCAGGACGTAGATAATAAGAGATAATAAATGTAATTTTAAAAACCAGGTAAATTAATTTTTGTGTGACGAATTCTCTTCTCTTCCAAAGAGCTTGTTCCGAATTGATAACATATTCGAGCGTACGAGCGCGCGCGCGCTCATATGTGTGTGTGTGTGTGTGTGTGTGTGTGTGTGTGTGTGCTTGTGTGGTGTATAACACTAAAGTTAATTTAAATTTTAATAACAATTACTACATACTAATAGCCAAAGGTAGCAACACACTGCTAAAAACCTTTTTGAAATACAGATTATAACAGTAACGCGTTTGTAAAATTTATGCAGTGAAGTTTATCATTAAGTAGCATACATAAAAGAAAAAACACAAATCGTGAAATGTAACCAGTCAAATAAACGTACGCCAACTCTGTAGTACAACAAAGCTGAATTCTGTTAGTAGGGAATTACCTGATGTTGGTAGTAAGTATCAGGACTGGTAGGAAAATGTTGCACGTTGAGTATCTTTTTCTGCTTTAGTACCGATGTGGGTTTTAAGGTCAGTGATAGTATACAACAGACAATCCAGGCCCATTTCAGGCACTAGAAAACTTATGACCCAACAGAACACGGAATTTGCCTGTTGTGGAGCAAGTTTGGAGGGAACTTAGTTCATACCTGCGGTTTTTTTTAACATTCAGAATGAGGGCGTTACTCAGAAGTAAAGAAAGTTGCTTATAAACAATTCAGTTAGCGGGACTTAAAATTGGAGGGGTCAGTCGAACGAAAAGACATACCTATGAAAACTTTTGTATAAAGCAAGCGTCTTCAACGTGCTTCTACTATAACATAGTTTGCTCCCATGGATGATGTGACACACATTACCTTCTGCTGAAATGTTGCTCATAAGCGTAAGTGACAATGATTAGTCAGGTGAATCCCAGCAGGTACCAAGAGTGGCTGAGCAGTACCCCACACTCATGCCTCCAGATGTTGCCGTCGCAGGTGCGCAGTCTTAAAGGCAGAGGCTCCCCATGTCAACATAGTGACCACACACCTTCTGTTGTGTCTAGGCAAGACAGCCTAGACACAATGGGAGGAAGCCGAAAGGCACGCGCTTAAACTCACGCAGGCTGGCGTGAGGTCTGAAACAGGATACGTAATGAATGCTATAAAGAAAAGTACGTAGCTTCTGGAATACTTAACTTTAATCCATAATCGGTGTACATCGCTCTTGTACAGATATTATCTCCATTTCACTATACAATGGTAATGGCGCCTTGCTAGGTCGTAGCCAATGTAGCTGAAGGCTATGCTAACTATCGTCTCGGCAAATGAGAGCGTAATTGTCAGTGTGGCGTCGCTAGCAAAGTCGGCTGTACAACTGGGGCGAGTGCTAGTACGTCTCTCTAGACCTGCCGTGTGGTGGCGCTCGGTCTGCGATCACTGACAGTGGCGACACGCGGGTCCGACGTATACTACCGGACCGCGGCCGATTTAAAAGCTACCACCTAGCAAGTGTGGTGTCTGGCGGTGACACCACACCTTCTGATAATGAAATCGGCTAACGAACCTTAGTAAAAATCCGCCTGCCAATGTTCTGTTTGTCTCAAAGAAACTAAAAACTAACACGCAAGCAAGCAACCGCGAGTTTCTTAACAGAATGAACATGATTCTAAATGTTAGTTTTGGAAGAACGTTACCTGCTTAGGTTTATACACCACAGAGTAAGCTGTTAAAATAATTTTGTACGTGGTAATCACTTTCATGTTATCTGTGATCCAAAATGGATAAGTGTATGAGGAAATAATGCAACTATGGTAGACTTTAATTCCATATCTAAAGCTGATACATTTAATTCTTTAATTTTATTGATATCAAATCCTACTTTTAAGTGACTTTCTTCAATTAGTCTGACTATAGTTTGTAAGCAATACGTGCACTGTTTGTCAATTAGAAATGTAATTAAAGCAAAGTAGTTCTCCCAGCCGAATAACTTAATTAAGTTATCGCTACGTAGCCTTCATCCTAAGAGTATCATCGTAATTAAATGTAATTTTTGAGAGGAATATCAAAAAAATTAAATCCTCTAATAAACGTCTTCAGCAGTGAAGTGTGAAAAGGAACTCTGTGCATATTGGCACTAAATTGCACACAAAAGGTACTAAACCCAAATCACTATTTTCAGCTGAGGACAATGAAGATGCTCCTGGTCTTAATAAGAGATACTTAAAATAAAAATAGCACTGTAATAGAAATTACAGGTTAAATAGACATATCAAACAGAGAGACTTTGAAGATCCTTATGAAGTCTGGCGGCACTCGAGAAAAGTAATTAAGTTAAAATTATATAAAGGATCTGAATTCCGTGCGTAGTTGTTCATTAATATTTGCTTCTAATTTGTAAGTCGCCTGTGTTATGATTTGTTCGCTGCTATTCATCTTCCTATCATGTTTTAACCTCTTCATCCCTATAGACACTATTTGATCAAAAGTATCCTGACACCGATCAGTGGACATTAATAACGAGGACGTCGGTACTTTGCCTTTATGACGGCTTGGATTCAGCTGGGGACACATTCAATGAGCATGTCTTTGGGGGGCTCGCAGCTGATTCTTCCTCAAGACCGGAAACCAGAGAAGTTAGTGATGCCGGACGCGAAGTTGGAGCGAAGTTGACTTTCTGCCTCATCCCAGAGGTGTTCTATTGGATTCAGGTCTGGAATCCGAAAAGGTCAGTTCATTTTAGGAATGAATTATCTCATTGTCCACAAACCATTTTCTCACAGATGCTGTTTTCTGAGGGGCTGATACAAATCATCGTCTACCAACCTTTCTTCCATTGTATGCAGTACGCCATGCTGTAAATTTTCTTCAAATCCTTCCACATTTAGCACTTTCTTAATCACAGTAAGGGACCACGGCCAAACCACAAAAAATCTCAGTACTTTAACATCATTTCCTCCTTACTTAGCTGTTAGCCGATAGCACGTAACATTCTTCAGGCATTCGCGCAAGCTAAATCCTTCCTTTAGACTGCGATAGTACTTTGCGTGATTTATCACTGTAAATCACTCATTTCCCATCGTCCACTGTCCAGTGACGTCGCTCTTTACACCTCTTCTTGGATTGTTTAGCTCTGATGACAGAAACGTGTGGCTTATGAGCAGCTGGTCGATCATTGCACCTAATTCTTTTTAACTGCCTACGCGGAGCAGTAGTGCTACCTGGACTGTTGGCAGCACTTTCAGACTCGTGAGTGACTCCTTCCGCTAATTTCACGTGATTTTTTACAAGCACGCTGCTCAATACTCGACGGCAGCTGTACGTCAGTGCATGAAGTCTGCTTGCTCGTGGTTTAGCTGTAATTGTTTCTTCGAGTTTCACTTCACAGTCGCATAACCAACGGTCAACCTGAGCAGCTTTGAAATTGTTGAAATGACCCTGATGAATCCGTTACTCAGGTGACATCCAATGACTAGCCAAAGTTCGAAGTCACTGTGCTGTTACTGCTTCTCATCTAACAACACAATCCTGCCCGCCTCCTTCTATATCGGCGGGTCCGCCTTCCAGGACATCTAGTGGTCCATTCCGCTTTACATAGGCGTGTCCGGATGCTTTTAATCAGATAGTGTGCTTATTGCACCAAAATCTGAAATAGTCTTTTTTTATTTTAATCTTTGTGTGCCCAATTGATCCCTCTTACAGCTCCGTCCATTGCCTGCTAAATATTGCTATATGAGAGCAGATGTCCCAACCGCCTTCCCTAAAAGAAATTTTGCGTGATCATTCCTTTTCATATCGCTTGTTACTATTAGCCCTAAACACCCATGTGATATGCTGCCCATCACTCTTGTACTCGGATACCGTCATGTTGTTTATATCTGTGTAGGCCTTGTCTTCCATAACTAAATTGAACTTCTTTTCATCACACCGAATGGAAATTTTGTGGAAGTCATTCGACATTCACCGAGCGAGATGGCACAATGAGTGGCACAACACACTCGTATCCTTGAGAAAAGCGTTTGAAACATCTGTCGGGCCATCCAGATATAAGTTTCCAGGGACTTCGTTATAACGTTTAGATCAAATAGCAGGACTGTTCCTCTGAAAAGGGTATTATCGATGTCCTTTTCCATCCGAGCTCTAAAGGCCTCGTCTTTGACGGGACTTTAAACCGTAACCTTCCTATCCCTTTTCTTTCGGCGTTTTCTTACAATCAACCAACAACGATACTTCATTGTAGACAACTGCTTTGTCAGCAAACACTCCGACAAATATGTGTATTGAGCAAAGCAGCTGTCCCATTATGCTTCCTTGGAGCACATCCCTTGTTACTTTCGTTTCTGTTTAGTTATTAGTTAGATATTCATCCGGTAAATCACATATGTTCGAAGATACTCCTTATGGTGGCAAGTATGGAAAGCCTTTCGGAAACTAGGAAAACGGAATCTACCAGGCACATCTCCATCTCTTCCCTCTCTCTATCCATCACTTCCTCCCCCTCTCTCTTTCCATTTTCTCCTCCCCCTCTCTCCCAACCTCCTCTCCCCCTCTCCAGTCCACCATATCCTCCCCCTTTGCTCAATCTCTACTCCTCTCTCTCTCTCTGTCGATCTCCTCCTGGCCCCTCTCTCTGTCCATTTCCTCCTACTCCTACTCCTCTGTTCATCTGCTCTTCTCTCCCCTCCTCTCCCTCTCCCTCTCTCTCTCTCTCTCTCTCTCTCTCTCTCTCTCTCTCTCTCTCTCTCTCTCTCTCTGTCTCTGACGTTGTGTCTTGTTTATTTTTATTAGAAATTCAGATCCTGCTGCAGTATTCTAATCCTAAACCTATAAACCATAAAAACAACTTCCCTCTTCGCTAACAAAGTTTCTCTATTTTATATTCTACACGTATATAAATTCATGTATTAAAAACTATATAGTCATTATGTGTCTACACGTTTATCACAGATAACCTTTATTACAGACTGCATTTATTACAGATCACCTTCATATGTCATATGTATTAAAACATATGTATATTAAATAATTATGTACCTGAAACAAGCCCATATTAGAATTCAACAATGTTTCAAAATTTCAAAGCATTCAAGAACTTTCGGAGATTAACGATTTTGAGCAAACCAACGTTTCCCTATATGTCAGATGGTGTTCCAGTAGGTATATAAAACACTTGAGTATTGAAATGCAAAGTTGTATCAAAATTTCAAAGCCATCTGTCAAGAACTTTCGGAGGTAAACGATTTTGAACAAACATACATTTACATTTTTATTTATAAAGATTTTACGCAAACACTCTCACGACCATAACATCAGTTGGCACGAAGTGTGTTCAAATGTGTGTGAAATCTTATGGGAGTTAACTGCTAAGGTCATCAGTCCCTAAGCTTACACACTACTTAACCTAAATTATCCTAAGGACAAACACACACACCCATGTCCGAGGAAGGACTCGATCCTCCGCCAGGACCATACGCACAGTCCATGACTGCAGCGCCTAAGACCGCTCGGCTAATCCCGCGCGCCTGGCACGAAGTACTAATCTAAATCTTCAATTACTTGTGTGTGTCAAATCAGTTTGTTTAGCATATTTTTATGAATTTTTCTTTACTGATAGGTCGTCCTACAAATTTTTCATCCAACAATGTACGTCGCTGAAAGTTAGTCTTACCACAGCTACTATTTTCAATTATCGATTGCTGTAAATTTCCATGTTCTAATATAGGTCATTGTCTAATCAATTGCCTGCTATGAGTAGTCAAAGTTTACTGAATATAGATTCACTCTCAACATAATTGAAAACCTGCTGAAAGAAAGGCAGTTTGAAGTTTTCATTCAGTTTTTCACTTGGATGTATCTCGCACTTCTTCCTTCAAAAACCAACTACTATTCAAAGAAAGATTTTCTTCTGACTTACGTGAAGCTTAACAAAATTTTCCTTTTGATTGGCAGTGCTGCCTCCAGCAGTGGAAGTTCGAAAGACGTCTCTCTGCAGCGGGGAGAGAGTAGCCCGAAAGCTTCTCGGAAATAACCTCTGCCTGGGCTAATGGGCAGCAGTCAAGGTCGTCCAGCTCAGAAGGCGGAAGTAGCAGACACAGTAGAAGAAGTGAGGGTGGAAGACCAGGAAAATGCCAGTAAGCCTGTCTGAAAACGTGACACTTCACGGTTACAGCTGTGAAGTTAGCTGCTGCATAATTTTAACTACTGACACTGGAAATTTATTGTCTTGCTTCATACTTTTATTAAATGGAGTAGTTTTTTCTAGTGTTTGGTCCAGAACTTTATAGTAACTTGCTTTCAATAATATTAGAACCAAGTTTACATAGTTTTTCTGTAAATAGTTTGGGTTTTTCTATTACCTTCAGTAAATTAAGGAAAAATCATAGAAATAACAACATCCTGAAGCAGTTAATGTTGAGTGTGATACCAAATACTTCCGTTATTCAAAGGCGATTCACCACCATCAAGCTCAAAATAATAATGTTTTTGTTATGGTCTTCAGTTCAAAGATTGTTTTGATGCAGCTCTCCAAGCTTCTTTTCATTTCCGAATAACTACTGCAACCTACACCCATTTCGACTTTCTTATTGCAGTAAATACTCCATCTGCCTTCGCATTTTCACCACCCTCCCCCATATCTCTATGCTATCAAAATGACGATTCTTTAACGCCTCATAATGTGCCCTGTTAACTGATCTTTTGTTTTAGTAAAGTTTAGTAAAGTTGCGCAATAATTTCGCCCCCCTTCCCCTTCCAATTCCATTCAGTACCTTCGCATTACTCGATCCATCCATCTAATCTTCATCATTCTTCTGTAGCACTCTCCCATTATTGGGTCATTTGCTTATCGTCCACGTTTAGCTTTCATACATGGCTACACTCCAGAAAAATACCTTCACAAAAGACTTACTAACACATTTATGTTAGATGTCAATAAAGTCCTCTTTTGCAGGAAAACTATTTTTGCCATTGCTATTCTGAATTTTATATCCTCTCTACTTCGCCCATCATCTATTATTTTGCTTCCCAGATATCAGAACTCATCTACTTCTAGTGTCTAACTTCCTAGTCTAATTCCTTCAGTGTCTCCTTATAATTCCACTGCATTCCATTACCTGGTTTCACTTCTGTTGATGCTCACCTGATAACTTCTTTTTAAGACACTGTCCATTCCATTCAGCTGCTCTTCTATGTCCTTTGCTGCCTCTGACAGAATTACAGTGTCATCACCAAATCCAATCATTTTATTTCTTCTCACTGAACTGTAAATCCCTCTCAAAATTTCTTCTTGGTCACCTTTACTGCTCGCGCAATCTACGGACTGAATGATATGGGTGAAATGGGATGAAGCCCTGAGTCATTCTCTTCTTATACTGCTTCACTTTGTGAGATATACGAGGGCTATTTAGAAAGTAACGTCCGATCGATTACACAAGTGGAGTAAAAATCCGATGAAGCTTTGCATAGGTGTATTGGAGATTGTCACTAGTATACCCAGCAATCGCGTCACGTCGCTCTTTTCAGTTCTGAGTACACAATGAGCAGTTAAGGATGCATAGAAAATAGGTGTCTCACGACAAGTATGATTGCCTTTGAAAAATTTCCCCTGATTTCATGCAGCCCACACAACGTAACTGTCATGCATTTCCTCCTTCCATTATCGGTCGCACACTGCAGGAGCAATGAGGACTCTGCAGCAGCGTTTGATCACCTAGCATACAGCCCAGTCTTGACACCCTGTGATTTTCATCTCTGCTCACATGAACCGTTGGCTATGGAGACAATATTCTGGCGCAGACAACAAGCTGCAGATCATCATAGAGAACTGGTAGAAAACACAGGCCCTTCCGTGAAGAGGGCATTGAAAAGTTGGTATAATGCTACGACAATTGTTTCGTCGGAGCAGTGACTACGTAGAGAAGTAGCTGGAAGATGCAGCTAACTATTGCAAACAAAATATTTTTGACTTCCACTGTGCTTTCCGTTTAGTGAACTACCGGACCTTACCTTCCGAACAGCCTTCACATGTGCACCTCAAGAGTTCAATTTTTGTATCAATGCATCGAATGATGCACCTTTATGTGGTTTTTCTGAATTATGTACGTTGAGTGAATGTGGGTGTACATTGCTCTTTGTTTGTGGTCTCAACAGTGGTCCTGATTTGGTGAGGGCCAGCATGCAAAAAGCGTGTTGCATTAGTATACACGAGAAGAAGTAGCTGTGTGAAAGCGTGTCTAGCAGGCCGCACTGGTCTGTCATGTTTATTGAACAGTAGGGCTGTCTATATGGCAGTGGCACATGGTCATTTACGAAATTAATAGCTGTCACTATGGAGGTTTTCTGGAACCGGTAAAATAAACGTAGTTGCTGTTCCGTATTTGACGACCTTTTTGCTCACGTGAGACGGTCACAGACAGTTCCTTAACCCTGTAGCAGTAGAGCCTATCAATAGAGTCCATGAACTCGCTTCCTAAGCAGCCCGAAATTTTGAGCATGACCAAAATTATACCGAGTGACCGGACAATAGGGGAAGAGCTCACACCTTCCGTGTCCTTCACCGCTTATAACTGCAGTCTGATTTCTGTGTAAGTTGTAAACAACCTTTCGCTCCCTGTATTTTTTCCCCTCTGCCTTCATAATTTCAGAGAGTAGCCTATATACCTGTCAATTTTGTCTACAGATTTCTCTAAATCTACAAATGTTACAAATGTAGGTTTGTCTTTCTTTAAACTGTCTTCTACGATAAGTCGGTGGGCCAGAATTGCCTGAAGCGTTCCTACATTTCTTAGGAACGCAAACCGATCTTCCGCGGGGTTGGCTTCTACCAGTTTTTCCGTTCTGCTGTAAATAATTTGCATTAGTATTTTGCAAGCAATTGTGAGTCTGTTGTGGTATAGGTCACTTATTAATTACACGACTTACTAAGTAGATAACTTATTAAATTTATACTACGGTAGTATTCAAACCAGTCAGCGTTTGCCTTTTTTGAATTATTTCATTCTTCTTGAAGTCTGAGAGTATTTCGCATGCCTTATATATCTTGTACACCAAGCGGAATAGTTCTCTCATTGCTGGCTCTCCCGAGGTTCTCTATAATTCTGAGGGAGTGTCGTTTACTCCAGGGGCCTTGTTTCGACTGTGGTTAGTACTTGACAACCAAAGTTTGAGCATACGCTGAATTTTTTATGAGTTAGAGTGGCAAATTTGTCACTGAGCCGTGAGGACATTTGTGCCTGTCGACATATAATCATCTTGACTCTTGATGGGAGAGGTCACTGCTAGTACTTTCCATTTCATAATATTGTTGACCGTTTGGAACGCCATCGCAAATGTCATGTGACTGTTAGTCACAAGCATCCATAAACTGCTTACAACATATACAGTCATTTGACATTCATTACTGCACAAGAAACTGCTTAAGACTTTTTTAAGCATTGCGATCTTCAGCTATTTGCATCAATATTGTTCCTTCCTGATCTCTAATGTCACCTACCCACCTTCCATTACTTCATCATCTTGATATTATCTCTTTAATTCCAGCAAGGATCTTACTTGGTCCATATATCACCCAATCACTTGGTTGCAAGTCCCTGTCATTTCCATATAATTTTAATTCCGGTCATAATCCCAGAAACACTCCAATCGTCGTGCTGGAGTATGTAACCCAGGTGTAAAACTGGTCATCCTAATCAACAGTGATCTGTTTCGGAGTAGACAGTGGGTATGAAGAGTGTAGTTGCAAATTTGAACCAATTTTTGTAGTTATCCACGTTAAAATTTCCTTTCAGTATAGAACATAGCGTTCCGATAGCTATGAGCTAGTGCTTATATACAATATAACATAATGTAATGTAACAAACATTATGCGTCCATCAATTGCAAGCTCATACAGAGCACGTTATGCTAATACCTCATATTGGATAGTTTGTGTATTTAAGGCCCATAACTCATAATCTATTTTACACTCCTACACTACATATCTACAAATCTTTTCGTTGGAATAAACAGCTGTACTCAGCAGTCGGTTGTCATCGTATGCGTTTGTTGGATGACGCCATGACCCCTTGCAATAATTACGTAGTTCAGCGACGAGGAAAAACGCCACGTCAGTCAATATAGAGGGTTTTCGGAGCGTGATTGTCGATCAGAGCTTCCATCATGATTAACTTTATGGCTGACAATAAAGTCTGATAAGATCGCTGCACGAGCTGTATTGCTGTTCAGTATAATCGCACTCCATATTGCTGTTAAAACCCAACTGCGCCGGCCGCGGTGGTCTCGCGGTTCTAGGCGCGCAGTCCGGAACCGTGCGACTGCTACGGTCGCAGGTTCGCAGGTTCGAATCCTGCCTCGGGCATGGATGTGTGTGATGTCCTTAGGTTAGTTAGGTTTAAGTAGTTCTAAGTTCTAGGGGACTGATGACCACAGCTGTTAAGTCCCATAGTGCTATAAAAAAAAAAAAAAAAAAAAAAAAAAAAAAAAAAAAAAAAAAAAAAAAAAACCAACTGCATCTGACATATGTTTGCCTGAGAACGATGCTGAGGACAGCGGACGGAGCTAACCGTCCGAACTATAGCTCGGAGGAACTGCAAGTGTAGCAAAGTTGTTGACAATGGTTTTCGTATTGTTACCGTTTGTGTAATCATACATAATCTCCAATTTTTTTGCTATTTATACCCGCGGTTGAACGAAATTTGGCTGGTATGAACTGTGAACAGGGAACTGGCCACTACTACATCAGCCAACCTTACAAGGTGAAATTCAGGACATCACTGTGTTATTGATTCCTAACAATAATTTTTTGGTCGATATTTAACCGAAATGTTTGAAAGAAAATGAATTTTCAGATATTAATTTGCTCTGTTAAGCAAAATATAATGTAACTGAAAGCATGATACTAAATTTGTTGCCAAAAGCAACGTTGATTTTGATTTTCATATCACAGTGATAGTAAAACTTCAGATTGAGCTATGATTTGTCTTAGTTGTCTTTCGAAAAAGGTCAGCTGTCCTACTACAAACTAAAGAGAAAGAGAGAAATTAAAAGAGAAGGTGAGTGGGGTGTGGAGGGAGTCATTTCGAATGTGATACCTTTAGCCTCTATGAATTCAAGTCTCGGGGCTGCCACTAGAATTATTGTCTTCTACAGGGGTACTATTTTTCTGCGAAAATGAAAATTGTGTTTCCGGTTCTGAACTGCAGCAACAAAAGGGACAGAAAAGACATAAATACTACAGACCTGTCAACTTCCTCCCTGTACATCTATATCTACATTTATACTCCGCAAGCCACCCAACGGTGTGTAAGGTGGAAGATGTTCACTAAAAATAATTAGTAAAAAAAAGGTATTTTAATCAGACTAAGGATCAATCTGGCGTTAGAAGTGAATAAAACATTATCAAGTCGTTAATGAAATTATGGATCGGAAGTGTGTGTAGGTATATGTTCTGAGAAAGTTTTACGTGGACTTTCAACAAAGGCGGTACTGACAACAACAACAAAAAGATAGCTCTGAGCACTATGGGACTTAACATCGGAGGTCATCAGTCCCTAACTAACCTAAGGACATCACACACATCCATGCCCGAGGCAGGATTCGAACCTGCGAACATAGCGGTGGCGCGGTTCCAGACTGAAGTGCCTAGAACCGCTCGGCCACCGCGGCCGGCTACTGACAACCCTTGAGGAGCAAGGCGTTAATATAACCTATGTTACAACACTGAAGAACACGACATATACGTCCATAACATCAGTTCAGAATTGAAAGGAGAGCCAGGCAAGGATTCCATACCAATAAAACTGTTATTAGCAGCCCTAGCGTAAATTTTCAGAGCCCTAAACCTAGAAAATGGGGAATGAATATGTATTAATAAATATCTGAATCAACCGTGTTCTGCTGATATCGTTGTGCTGCTCACGTTCAGGACAGATATACATCAACAACGAATGGAAGATCTTAAAAGATAGTTTGTAAATCACTTTCCGCAAGACTAAAATAATTCACAAATAAATATGGCGAAAAGAAAAAAATAGAAATCATCAATGAAGTCCCAGACCCAGGGAATAGGCTTCTATGTTTAGGGCAGAGTAGGAAGGTAAACAAACAGATGTGTAAAAAAGGCCTGGATGCTTCTTAATACGAAAACCATCTAGATCTGATGTTGCTCAACAAAGCACTCTTAGTAACAGTTAGTGGAAGATACATGAAAAAGAAATGTTTTAGGGAACAGACTTGAGTGAATTACCTTCCAGTTTGTCTCCAACATGTACATCGCCAGATTACTGTTGTAAGAATAGGACATGAACGCGAAGTAATATTTGAGAAGGATGTGAGACGGGATTGTAACCTACCCACAGCATTATTACATCTGAACATCGAGCAAGCTGTGAAGTAAACTAAGGAGAGATGTGGATAGGTAATTAAAGTTCAGAGAGAAATCTTTGAGGTTTTCCGAATGGCGTGTAAGTCTGCTATAGGAGCCAAATGACTTGAAAGATCTGTTGAACGGAATGAAAACAAAAGTGAAACAATGAAAAGTAGTTTAACCAAAAGAAGCAATGCTTAGGGAAATATTTTACAAAATGATATACTAAAAGTAGTGGGTGAATTTTCGGTTTTACTTCGAAATTTTAAGACTAGGAATGTTATGGTTAGGCCTGACATCAACTAATCCTTTTTGGAAGCGTGTGTGTGGTGTGTGTGTGGGGGGGGGGGGGGGGGGGGTGTTTACTCACCATAACTTTCCGAATCGTAAAACTTTGAAGTAAGTAACTTTTGTACATTAAGATCTGTATGGGTGCAGATGACAAACTGTGAAACAAAATAAGTGCAATAAAAAACGAGGAAATCCACAGCATTAGGTAACAAGGTATATATACAAAAGTCTTTCTGTCATTTAAATTTATAAATACTGTCTTAAAGAAACATGTCTGGGAAATAGAAAAAAATATAAAAATGTGTATTTCTCTAGAGGGCCCCCTCCAAAAACAAATCCATATGCCAAATACTCTTGTTTCATTAGCAGCGTAGGATCACATTATTGAGAGTTAAACAAAGAAATTTTAGTTTTATTTATTCAATTATATGCCGCACAAAAACGGAATTGCAGGAAAGATATCAGCACAGCAATTGAATTGACCTTGGTACTGAACTTCAACATTAGTCAAATGACAATTTTACATATATTAAGTTACCAAAGTCCCAAAAAAATATATTGATGGATAGGCTAATGGAACAACAGTATCTTGCTGAAGATAATCATTTGTGTAAATGTGGGGAAATCTTTGTTTTGGTATGTTTATTCATTTAGTATATGATTGATAACTATTTGTTTATTTGTTCCACATTAACAGAAACACGATCATTTCCTAGCTAACATCAAGCTCTACCTGACGATGTGTCACATTCCCATATTGCGTGTCTGCAACATGAGATCCTGTTTTTATAATCAATTTCCCGCGTCAATATTAATAACTTTGTTAATAATAGTTTTATACACATGGTGATAATTTTAGTGAGCTCATCTCACAGTTGTGTATTCAGGGGAGTCCTTGTATTTTTCATAGTATGTCTGTAACCAGGTTAAGTGGTTTCAGTAAATATATCGGGTTTCAGTTTTTACGTACTCACGAAGAAAACTCCGCAAGTGTCGTAACCCGATTTCCCAGTAACATCGCTCAATGGGAGAGGAGCCAAAATAAGCGAAGATTTGTCTTGGCTTATCTGTAGATACTTCATACACTCCTGGAAATGGAAAAAAGAACACATTGACACCGGTGTGTCAGACCCACCACACTTGCTCCGGACACTGCGAGAGGGCTGTACAAGCAATGATCACACGCACGGCACAGCGGACACACCAGGAACCGCGGTGTTGGCCGTCGAATGGCGCTAGCTGCGCAGCATTTGTGCACCGCCGCCGTCAGTGTCAGCCAGTTTGCCGTGGCATACGGAGCTCCATCGCAGTCTTTAACACTGGTAGCATGCCGCGACAGCGTGGACGTGAACCGTATGTGCAGTTGACGGACTTTGAGCGAGGGCGTATAGTGGGCATGCGGGAGGCCGGGTGGACGTACCGCCGAATTGCTCAACACGTGGGGCGTGAGGTCTCCACAGTACATCGATGTTGTCGCCAGTGGTCGGCGGAAGGTGCACGTGCCCGTCGACCTGGGACCGGACCGCAGCGACGCACGGATGCACGCCAAGACCGTAGGATCCTACGCAGTGCCGTAGGGGACCGCACCGCCACTTCCCAGCAAATTAGGGACACTGTTGCTCCTGGGGTATCGGCGAGGACCATTCGCAACCGTCTCCATGAAGCTGGGCTACGGTCCCGCACACCGTTAGGCCGTCTTCCGCTCACGCCCCAACATCGAGCAGCCCGCCTCCAGTGGTGTCGCGACAGGCGTGAATGGATGGACGAATGGAGACGTGTCGTCTTCAGCGATGAGAGTCGCTTCTGCCTTGGTGCCAATGATGATCGTATGCGTGTTTGGCGCCGTGCAGGTGAGCGCCACAATCAGGACTGCATACGACCGAGACACACAGGGCCAACACCCGGCATCATGGTGTGGGGAGCGATCTCCTACACTGGCCGTACACCACTGGTGATCGTCGAGGGGACACTGAATAGTGCACGGTACATCCAAACCGTCATCGAACCCATCGTTCTACCATTCCTAGACCGGCAAGGGAACTTGCTGTTCCAACAGGACAATGCACGTCCGCATGTATCCCGTGCCACCCAATGTGCTCTAGAAGGTGTAAGTCAACTACCCTGGCCAGCAAGATCTCCGGATCTGTCCCCCATTGAGCATGTTTGGGACTGGATGAAGCGTCGTCTCACGCGGTCTGCACGTCCAGCACGAACGGTGGTCCAACTGAGGCGCCAGGTGGAAATGGCATGGCAAGCCGTTCCACAGGACTACATCCAGCATCTCTACGATCGTCTCCATGGGAGAATAGCAGCCTGCATTGCTGCGAAAGGTGGATATACACTGTACTAGTGCCGACATTGTGCATGCTCTGTTGCCTGTGTATGTGCCTGTGGTTCTGTCAGTGTGATCATGTGATGTATCTGACCCCAGGAATGTGTCAATAAAGTTTCCCCTTCCTGAGACAATGAATTCACGGTGTTCTTATTTCAATTTCCAGGAGTGTATTAACCGTAAATTGCAACTGGATTTCACAAGTAATTGTCAGACATTTTTTATATAATTCATGTTTGTATGGTATTTTAAGGGTTTACAACCTTTTCAAAGTCTAATGCTCTGTTATATTTCGTTTATATCTCAGTTCTTATATAAATTCTTATATTTTGCTCTTGTCTTTACTCTGTAGGATGATTTATTGCATTGTATGATACCGATCGTACAAACATTCGAAACATGGAAATTCCGAACACCATGGACATCGCGCGAAGGCATATTGGCCACAGTGACATTTCTTTGTAAGAATGTCACCTGCGAAAGAAAGGTCGTTAAAACTGCTGAATATTTCATGCATTGGCAATAATTTCACGGCGAACCATGCATAACGGATATTTTTCCGAAAAATCGTGTTTGCAATTTGCTTATAAATCAAAATACGCTACAGGAATTTCATTATAAACAATGTCAAATAATTTTCTCATTCTTTTACTTTTTTTCAGTCACCAGACAGACATTTAGTAGACGAATAAAGACAAAGTTATTTCAACAGATATTGGAAAACATTCGTGTAGTAATCTTCCACTGACATTGGTAGATAAATGAAAAACAAAAACAAAAGTAAAGACAGTAATCGGGTTTCGAATACGGGATGCAAACCTGTGAAACTGCGACGCTAGCCCCTGTGCCACTGCTTCAGTTAAACTTATCACGTGCTAAAAGACACACAAAGCACCTCAGAAATTTTGACCGTTATTTTCTTAGGAACGGTCGAGTATCTCCTCTTAAGCCAAGACACGTGTTCGCTTATTTTGAAGCCTCTTCCAGGGAGTGAAGTTTCCGGGATACTTGGTTATGGCACTTGTCGCGTTCTTCTCGTCCGTTCCTGGGTCATCTTGCCTTCCTTCATCAGGCACACGGTGGCACCTCTCCTTACCACTCAGAGATTTCCATATCGCTGAACCACGGTACTCTGCCGAGCGGCCTCCGCATCTGGTCGCAGCTCACTGCAACAGCAGGGTTAACTCGGCCCGGAGCAAAGTCGGACTTACCTGGCGCAGCCACATCACGGCAACTTCCCAGCCGTACACCACTCAACTAAATATTCTGCGTATACTGTACCCACCACATTTAACGGACTCGCCACTCGTAACGTCACACCTCGTAGGGTAAGTGAAACGTGGACGATAAACCATAAGACAAGAAGAGAACAGCCACTCTGAAATGCGGTGATAGACGAGACTGCTGAACATTAGGTGGATAGATCGGATAACTAACAAGGACGAACTCAATTTAATTGGTGATAAAAGAAATTTATGGCGCAGCTTAACTAAAAGAGGGACCGGTTGATAGAAAGTATCTTGAGAATCGAGGAGTAAAGAATGGAAGTGTGGGGGTAAAAACTGTATACTCGCGACCACGTCCAGAATCCGCATACTCTCAACGATGTGCGGGGGCGAGACAAATAATGCGACGTAATGGTCCACGGATTTGACTGGAATAATTTACTGGCAGAACAGGATTAATTCTCTTCTGTGTTACATTATCAAATCAAAATTAGGCGCCACTGTGATCCACCAGACAGGGTTCAGCTTCTCATTACTCCATTGTCAATAGTCAAACGCCCGTAACTGCGTGACTACTTTCAAGTAACATTCCGAGATCCGACAGTTGGACTGAGATATGTTCACTCCCAACACTTCTACACATTGCTTCAAAGTGGCAACTAGAAACTCTCGCAGATAATCACCACAACGACAAAGCAGGAATGCAGTTCAAAGACAGTAGGAAAAACGCTAGACAACTCTGTCATTTTTGTCCGACTCTATCTTCAGTTAACTAATGGCTCAATGCTCTGCTCTGAGGTCGTTCTTTTCACCGAAGATCCCTTCCGGGAAAAACAGGGAAATACCTACATAGAATTCCATCCCAGGCACCGGAACCTGCTTTCTTTACTGAAGAAGTAACCACGTTTATCATGAAGGATCACTAACTCCACACCTCCGAAATGATAACCACAGTAAAACACAAACCTCACCCCAGGGGAGCACACTGTTTCTCATCTCAGCTTCACAGAGGCTGCCAGCTATCTCCTCGTGAGCTCCACATAAATTCACGACATCATTTAACATTTACAGCTGATTAGAAATAGTAGCGAATGTATGCATTCTCATTGGCGCTTCTGTAAGGTGCATCTTCCAGAGAGGTCCAAAAAGAACTCATTCTGCAGTGCGTTAGAAACACCAGCCATCATGGCCAAATTACTCGTCCTTCAAATTCGCCTAGACGGCTCTGACCACCACACATTTAGAAGTATTAGGCAAAATCCTGCCCATCATCTTCAGGCCGAACAGAAACCCCCTTCCCCCTCCAGCTAGGAACTGACAGAGGTGAGTATAAAACGTAGCACACATGGGTGGTCAGGAAATGATACGTTACAACGTATTCCACAATAGCTCTTGCGTCATCTGCAAAGACTAACGGATATAGGTTGCAGCAGCTAAGTAGGGATAAATACACTTGCCCAGGATAGACTAGCATGTAGAGCTGAAGCGAACCACTCTTTGGACAGCTCTCATGACCTTCATGCTGCCACAGATTCAGTTTTCTAGAACCCCGAAGCTGCCTGCTCAACTGGGTGAGAGCCTATGCTGCAGCATGACAAGCCTCCATTCCTCTCCTTGTGTTCTTTGCTGTGTCCAGGTGCCTCAGATGCCGCTGTAGAGCGGTGTCAAAGTGCCTCAGATGCCACCATACAGCCCTGTCCACATGCCTCGGAAGCTGCCACAGGGCTGCATCTGGATACCTCGGATGCCACTAGAGAGCTGTGTCCAAGTGCCCCGGATGCGGCCGTAGAGCCTTGTCCAGGTGCCCCGGATGCGGCCGTAGAGCCTTGTCCAAGTGCCCCAGATGCCGCTGTAGAGCTGTGTCCAAGTGTCTCGGATGCCACCACACAGCCTTGTCCACGTGCCTCGGGAGCTGCCACAGGCCTGCGTCCGGATACCTCGGATGCCACCAGAGAGCCGTGTCCAGGTGCCCTGGATGCGGCCGTAGAGCCTTGTCCAAGTGCCCCGGATGCGGCCGTAGAGCCTTGTCCAAGTGCCCCAGATGCCGCTGTAGAGCTGTGTCCAAGTGTCTCGGATGCCACCACACAGCCTTGTCCACAAGCCTCGAGAGCTGCCACAGGCCTGCGTCCGGATACCTCGGATGCCACCAGAGAGCCGTGTCCAAGTGCCCCAGATGCCGCTGTAGAGCCTTGTCCAGGTGCCTCGGAAGCCACTGAAGAGCTGTGTCCTGATGCCCTCGCTGTGGCGCCGCAGGCAGCCGCGGGCGACCCGCAACGCGCGTTCCGCCGCCGCTGGGCCAAGGTGCAGCTGTACACACACGCGCTGTGCGGCATGGGCGTGGCGGGCGCGGCCGCGTCTATCAGCCTGCCCATGATCCTGCACTGCGTCAGCTCCCAGCTGCTCAAGCACTGGTGCCTCACCGTGAGCTTCTTCGACGAGGAAGACCGCGACCGCATCTGGCTCTGCGACTTCGCCAACTCCCTCAGCTTCAAGCTGGCCAGCGCAGGGGCCTGGCATCCGCGGAAAGGTACTTTGCACTCTACACAATACATAATCCGTCAGCACGTTCTTGCTTTTTTCTTTACTGTGTGGCGCAGGAATCGTTGGGAGTGGAAAGTAGCTCGGGGTTTAGTCGTCATAAATACTTTACAAAAAAACTTTTATTAGTAACATCTCTGTATACATAAACTGAAGCTCCCTGTTCACTTTCGGCAGGTTTGGGCTAATCTCAACCAGCACTGTAGGGGTTTTGACCCAGTTTGACTAATAGTCTGATTCGCGATAAATATTCGTAAATTTAATTCATAATTATTTCTTGGTAACTGGCTGAACTACAGCGAATTAAAGTCCCCCACTGTTGTGGAAACGATGGCTTTGTCATCTAGCGGTACGTTTGCCACAACTCCAGGCAACATGGAGGCTCCTAATCAAGCCTGGTAGACCATCAGTAAAGCGCGTGCCTGAAAACCGAAAGGTCATGGGATCGGATCCCACTTTGATCATAGGTTATTCACTGTAGAGCATTCACCTCTCAGTGATATTGACACTGCCAGAATACAAACGAGATTCAGGTTTCATGTTTTTTTTTAATTTATCTTTTTTAATAGTTTTCTTTATAAATAACTCGCTACCAGTCAAGATTTACTTTATCTTATTTCTCGCACGACGCGTTTCGGGGACTGATTCCCATTTTCAAGTACGTTTTTTGTGTTTTTCATGCCATTTCAAAAATGGCCCTAAGCACTATGGGACTTAACATCTGAGGTCATCAGCCCCTAGACTTAGAACTACTTAAACCTAACTAACCTCAGGACATCACACACATCCATGCCGGAGGCAGGATTCGAACCTGCGACCGTAGCAGCAGCGCGGTTCCGAACTGAAGTGCCTAGAACCGCTCGGCCACCGTGGCCAGCTTATGTCATTTCTATGTGATGTTGTCGATGTGTGAGAGCCTCCTTCATTTCTTTAACTTTAAGTTTCCTTGTGGTCCATTTGTTGCTGAGTTTCACACACACTAAACATCACACACAACTTGTTGTACACTTTTAAACATCGAAAACATGTTTAAAAGTGTACAACAAAACATTTTAGATGTAAAATATTTTCGATGTTTAAAAGTGTACAAGTTGTGTGTGATGTTTAGTGTGTGTGAGACTCAGCACAAATGGACCATAAGGAAACTTAAAGTCAACGAATGAAGCAGGCTCTCACACATCGACAACATCACATACAAATGGTATAACAACACAAAAAACGCACTTGAAAATGGGAATCATTTCCCGAAACGTGCCGTGCGAAAAATAAAATAAAGAAAATCGTGACTGTTAGGAGATGAGTTATTTACAAACAAACCTATTGTTTTCACAGTCGCAGGCTTTCAGAACCATTTACAATGGATCAAATCAGATTATCTTTTTTAACGTATCATATTCGCCAGAAAAGAAACGTGTTTCAGTTTCCATTTTAAGTAGGTCGGCTCTTTCTGGTTGGATAATTGGCTAAAGAGATTCACCGAACTAACATCCGATTGAAAGACACTGATCCACACGTAATTATTATTGTATTTAAATAAAACAGGTCAGATTCAGGGTCACTTAATTTAATAAGAAGTTATATA
The DNA here is from genome assembly GCF_023864345.2 of Schistocerca serialis cubense. Lineage (NCBI taxonomy): Eukaryota > Metazoa > Arthropoda > Insecta > Orthoptera > Acrididae > Schistocerca > Schistocerca serialis. The sequence continues at coordinate 448,879,664 of NC_064642.1, read as the reverse complement.
TATAAATGTAGGGACGGATTTCTGACTGGAAATTGAGGAAAAAATATCCTATGCACACCTGTCCCGAAATGGACGATGTGGGTGCAACGACAAAATAATCGTCCTGGAACACAGTAAGGAACTGCATGGCGTCCATGTCACAACAAATGTTCGAAGCCCTCCATGGGCTGCAGGTGATAGGGATAGTAGCGGCTTTCATACAGGATATATATAATCGTTCCTTGGCTTTGTTGGGAGGCCATTTTCCTGGAGCTTGTACTAGTTTTCGTCTCAGTGTCCTGTAGAACCAGGTCCTCCAAATCTGATGTACGCACAGTCCGCCGTCTCCCTGCACGTTCATCTGTCTGAAAGGACCCATGATCACACAAACGGCCCAAAAAGGGCCTGAAATGTTGTGTGACGTGGTTGGTATCAGTGAGGGCTCACGTTTTCGTATAGCCGTGTTGCCTCTCGGTCATCTCCTTGGTCGTACACGAACGTCATCTCGGCTTCTTCCTGACATGAATACCGGAGCATTCTGCTGCTTACAGTACGCTGCGTCAATCACACAGCCTGCGACACACGAGGAACACACGGCACTAGGTAAGGAACTGCCAGTCGTCAGCTCCATCTACCGTGGCAACGATGCATTTCCGAACACGTGTTCATAGGATCTCCATTTCCAGTCAGGAATCCGCCACTGCAATTTATTTACTGTTCTTCGCCCTGTATTTGTAGCTTTATTGCTCAGACTATAAATGAACAAGTTTTGAAGTCATCCAACTTGTGAGCGCGCGACCGTCAATTGACCATGTGCAAAGCATGATTCGCTTAAATGAACACGACAATACGGAACGTTTGATCCTGTGCTTTGTTGATGGTCATACCGTAAGCCAACTTTACTGGAATTTGGAATCGCCGTAAACAGAACGGCAATCCAGTTAATATGCAAGGTATTAGTGATACAAATACTGTCAGCCCTTTTCTTCCCAGACATTATACTGGCTTCGATTACGTTATTATGCAGTTGTTTGATGCAACGTCTTGTAATATTATATATTTTTGGTGAATTCATATTTCGCAATTAAATTTCTGGGGAATCGGCCTTCAATCTGAGGCAGTGTAACAGCATTCCTGAAACACTGAACGAATTTAAAAATTCATTACGAAAATTTCATTAGTCATACTATCGATCGACATGTAAATTTTCTCTGCTCCCAGAGTTATCTCTTGGACGGTCTTGTTGATGTCATGAAAAAATTCGTTTGGCGTAGCTAGAATAATTCGCTCACATAACCATTCTTAATTGGTATAATTTTGTACGATATCCTGATATAGTTCGCTTATAAGTTAAAAGGTTTTCGGTAAATTCTTGTGGTCTTTCATCTTCTGAGATTCTATAACATTTGGATATATTAGATTTCGGCAACTGAAGAAATTTCGTAAGAATTTAGCCGTATACATCTTGAAGAATGTAAATCTAAATTTTTTTAGTGTTTTAGAGTTATCTCTGAGAGAAAATTTTAGAATATGTTAGAAAATTCTAAAACCATTTTGAAAAATTATTAAAGATTTCAGTTGTAAATTTTTAAAAATATTTACTACATAATTCTATGAATATCTGTTTTTAATTATTAATAATTATTGTAATTATGTTACTTTAGACGCTGTTCATAAATCAATAAACACCCACTGTGACCAATCTCCCTTAGTAAAAACAGGTTACAAAAGGCTCTCTACCATCACATCCATGAGTGAATGGCAGCGGATGATAATGAAGAAAAGTGCGTCTTTACCTGCACGCTCTTGTCTTACACATATTGGTCCTCTTTCTATACATGTTATAAATTATAGTTACCCATCTATTTTTTCTACCTATATATGTAGGATAATCCTAGGAACTACGGCAGGGTTTTTAGTAAGGTTTGCATTAATAGATGCACCGATTCATTTAAGCAGAAGGTTTATGTATGAACCTATTAATGTTGATTGCAAATTGGCTAAACTACACGATTACAGTCCCCCGCCTCATTTTTCCATCTGTATGTGAAGACCTACTGTAGGAATTTTGATGCATGGCTCGTACGGGCTGCAGTTGGGTAGTCTCTCACGCTTTTAGGCGCTGCCTTACGCTAGCAAGCGGCGTGTGCTTGCTTAAATCGTTTATTTTACAAGGAAGTGATGATATTCTGTTACATACCGTTGTTCTACGATTTTCAGTTACAACTCTATGAAGCGCCCTGTAAACAAAGTTACCTTTACACCGGACAAGCCTTCTAGCCGAAGATAGTACTTTCCGTGCGAAGCCGGGCAGGCCGCTAGTAATTAGGTAAACCAAAGTGAACAAGTAAAATTGAAATGTAAGGAAAACGATCGGTGCTCAGTCAACATATATGCATTAACTTCGTACCTAATACAACATGCCAACGGTGAAACTCCTGCCCTTCAAAATAAATTTAGCTTTACAATAACAAGGAGGGCACAAAGAAGTAGGCAAGCAAAGGCCTAATAGCTATACTTGCTGTAAGGGATGACAAGAATATTAAAATAGCAGCACCAACGTCCAAAAATAAACCAACTATAGCCGACACATCTAAGTCCCAAAACCAATATAAGTATAACTAATTAACAAGAGATAATGGCAAATATTTAATTAAAGCATGCGGAAGGAGGCTACACAAAGCTGGCCACAAAACAAATCAGACCAGTAATTCAAGAAGGCCAGCAGTTAGAAGTCCTGAAGTCAATCCTTTAAGCACAATAGACAATAAAACAAGGTACACCTATAAGGTTTAATTCACACAGAATCTTCGCATACTACAATGTATACCAGATAAAACCGGTAGGTGTTGCATGTGCCCTACTGTGATGGCAAGGTAATAACTAGCACAGATTAAGCTGGCACACAGGCGTCTGCACAACGAAAGTTTTCCGCCGATCACAACTGGCCCAAAGCTCTTTTTGTGCACATCCATCAGACAAGACAGCTGGTATCTGTTTGCATCTTGTCAGCACGACCTTCCCTAGGGCCAACACACCAGGCATCGTCTGCTCTCCAGCGAAAGGAATCCCTGTCTAGTGTTAGGTCAGGCCCAGACTCCGTCTGGCTGGTTCCACCTGCTGGTTACGCAAACTTGCAGCTCCGTCTTCTCCAGCTAACTCCGTCTCAGTTGTTAACTTGTTGTTGTCTTCCCTCGTCGGCTTCGTGTATAGTGACAACATCTGCACTACAGATCATCGCAGCTCCAGCGTGGCGGCTCTGACTATCGATGACCTCTCCCTGATCAATTGACAAGTCAAAGTTGAAACGCCCCTCTAGCAGGAGGGAATACAATGTGCCCTGATTCACTCGTTCATCCGACTGTCTAAAGGTGAGTTGGCACGCAGTAATAATGCAAAACCCCACACTTGGGAAGTCCCCCTAGCCCAGAAAACTAACTGTGGGTAGTCCACGCCTTCAAGATCTACGATATGAATTTAATGAGTACAGCTTAAGCGAATTACGCGGATTTTAATGGCACTAGCTGTATATTTCAAAGCAGGGATTTAAACTCATAATAATTAAATTGGAGAGAAGGTGTCTAACAGAAGCAATATTTCATTTAAACAAGTTAATTTATTCGCTAAAAACATCAGTCATAAGCATAAATCTTGAGAAACTGTAGAATAGTTGAGACGCCTTGCTAAACCCGTAGGACAGGACAGGTAGTTGGAATTGTGGAAAGGGGCCAATATGAGCGGCTGTCAGTTACGCTCGAACACATATAACTTTATTTATTTGACCAAACATTACAGTACAAATTCTTGAACTTACTTATCGGCTGAATACGCCACACTATCTTATGCTTTAAGGGCACAACCACTTTAATTTTTTTTAAAACGGCTAAAAGCCATTAACTCAAAATTCAGACGCCAAAGAGAATATTTAGAGGGCAGAAGGCCTCACGTTAAGTACGTTCTACAATTTGGCTGAATGCCCAAAATCTAACACTTGAAAAGCAACAACCTTAATTTAAAAACGGCTGAAGGCCCCATGACTTAAAACTCAAGATAAAATAAATTTAAACAACAAAGCCTTATCTTAAATTAGGCTGAAGGCCCCAAACAATCTAACACTTGACAAGCAAGGAACTTTAATTTTATACAGCTGAAGGCCCATGACTTAAAACACCACTAAAAACAATTCAACTTTAATTCAAAACCATCGGCTATGAGCCATACTAATACACACAACAGAAAATAAGAAAAGGCAGTGCATCTAACGGCGCTCATAAGCTTTGGGGGTCGACCAGCACTTGAAATACTAACGATCACTTAGGCAGTCGGTACAACCATTCTCGATCCGACGGTAACCCAACCAACAGACAGTCAACGGACCCACTGACAAGGTAACTTGCACTCCACTCGGCAAGCACACAACCAGGAGTTCAATGCAAAACGAAAAACGCATGGAAGCCCACAACCAAGCATACATTAAGCTGTCGAACTACACACCATACTGGAGAGCGACAACACGGTGAGGAAAGGACACTGCCTAAATTTACGCCAATGGCCAGGGCAGGTAACCGGAACGTTAACGGCCACAAGGCAGAAAATTCCGCTGGTGCACTTCAATTGCAAATAACCAAATACATTTAGACTCCACCGGATAGTGGCTAAACCTTCGCCAACTCGAACACTCACTTTGTTGCTTGCGGGAATGTCCCAATAGCCAACAACAAGAACCAATTGGCACAACGTGAAAAGTCTACACTTGCTGGTAAATTAAATCCAAACTCAACTTTTGTGTCCAGGGTTGGTGAGCCACGGACGTCGTAGCGATGAGAACAGCCCCACACACTCCGACACTGCGTAGAGACCGCCAGCGGGCCCAGCCAAACCACGCCCCATGGAGATTTCCTCGCTGCTTCACGCCAACCGACCGACTTCACACATCAGCATGGAGACAGCACTAAAATAACTGAACACTTGCAGGAAGGACTAGGCAATACTAACGACAGTGACTGTTCAATCACAAGGACGAATCACGAGTCGTACACGCAGGCAACCCATAAGCGATCGCCGGCCAACATACACGTCGTTCGACTAGACGACCGACCGACGACCAACCAAGATAGTCCGCACTCAAGTGATACGTATCGGCACCGTCGGGCGAGTCATGGCGGTCCGGGCCTCACTGCAGCTGCGCCCTGACAACTTCTGCCGCGTCCTAAGTCAAACACTGCCATGTCCGAACTGCACTGCTAGCGCCTCCCAACTCACTAGCAGATCCGAACTAACTCTGAACATACGACAATCGGGAAGTAATAGTAGTCAGCAAAGAAAATACGCCAGGGCTTATATCGATAAGGGCCGCTGCTGCCACTCACGGGCAGGCAAGGTCGCAACTCAGTGACACCAGTAATTGAAATTAACATAACGAGGTTGTAGTACAGTAAAAATAGGATGTCAAATGAGATATGGCACGAACACGAGCCATGCATGGCTCAATGGTTTACAAATACAAATTCCAGAAATTGTAGTTAGTGGTAGTAATTTATTAGCAATGTAGCTGCTGACACTGACGTCAATCAGAAAGTCAGTCGCAAAACTTGTTAATCCCTGTTGAAAAACAGTGACTCCATATCTGGTTACTAATTGGAAAGCTCACACATTCCACCCAACAAGGCTGCATCTTGGACAGGTACTCGCGCAGAATTCTGCAAGTTCTGTCCAAAAATGCCCTTGAAGCCTTTGCTGCTTCCTTCCACGCACCGTGGCGTATTCACAACCAGAGTCGACACTTCAGTTTTAAGAACGAGTACGCACTACCGAAAGCATTAGAAATTGAACAGTTTTTATATCGATTACCACGATATAATAGATTCACCTTTCCATCATGAGCAGCGTGATTTACGAAAAACTGGTGGACGACGCGACTTGTGAAAAGATTGTCAAAAGGACAACAGATCTTCAATTCAGGCAGTGGGATGGGCACATTGGCCCTGTGAAAGTGGAACATGCAGGTCTCGGCCAGAGGACAGTCCACGTGTTCGAGCTGCCTTTTGAGGTGCCAGCAGAGATGATGATGGCATCGTTGAGACCCTACAGCACTGTGAGCACGTACCCTTTGAACATCGGCGGATGCTGTGCCATCGTAATTTACGACGGCCAGCCAAAGACCTGTTCGGGATGCGGGCAAGTGGGACATCTCAGATCAAGCTGTATCCAACGTCGCATCACGCAACTGCCGACGGGGAAGGAGAAGACGTCGCCTATCTAACCATGCTCCCATCTGCATACTTTGGGGCCTTCCAAACTGCTCCATTTGATCATCGACCGTCGACAGAGGCGTCGTCTTCAGTCGACACCGAGCAGCCTCCAATGCAGCGGCAGGTTACTACAGAAGGTATTTCTGCACTGCCAGAGCAAGCCTCAGCATCAGCTTCGCAATTCGAGGAGGGAATGGCTCTGCAGAAGAGGTTGGCAGATTTGGTGGTGAGAACCGATGCTTTTGTCCCTGATGGCAACGACCCCCAGTCGTTGTTTGATACCGGCACTCACGTCCGCAAACAACGTGCTCCTAATCGACGGTAGAAACGTCGAGAGGCTCCGTCTGATACCTGCAGGACGAAGCCAACAGAAGAAGAAGATCTCGTCCCCAACAGGAAAATGGGATTGTTGGTTCCCCTGATAGGATTCGATCAGCAGCGGATTCGAATAAGACCTCTCACGGTGCCATGCTTCTGGATGAAGGGCAGCAGGTCGATTCAGTATCTGAACCTGTCACGGACGTCCTGCAACCTTTGGCAGCCCCATTAATTCTGAGGGATGACTGCAACCCAAGCCTGTCCGCGTTTCCGACGATGTCGAGGTCGTGATGTCTGCTACAACAGTTAAAGCGGTTGCAGATGCTTCGCGTCACGACAGTTAAATGCCACTTGACATAGGAGGGGACCCACTGTTGACAGTGGGGCCTTCTTCCGGTCTTCCATGTCCATCTCTCCCGACAGGTGCCTTCAAAACCGCCTTCCAACGCCAGGCCTACCGAATTGGCACCATCAGCCTCAATGCCACCAGTTCTGAGGTCAAGGTGCAGGTGTTTCGTGACTTCTCGCTTGCAGCAGATCTCGACGTCGCACTAGAAATCTTACTCTTGTCCCCGTTTCCTGCGTGTCTTCACTCTAGGGATAACTGGCATGCGTCGAAGTATCATCTGTGAGATTGTGTCATAGTCTCCAAACTAGAGAATAGCTTCTACACAGCTGTTAGGCGCAAAGGATCTTTCGGTTCAGTTACTACACATATGCAACACATAAGCCTACGTGTCGTGCTGTTTCCACGAAAATCAAACATAGTAAACAACAGCTTGTGGGAGATCAGAAGACATCTTGACGGATATCCAAGTTGGCCGAATGACATCGAAGTGTTATTTACTGGACAAAATATTGTGGCGAGCCTGTAGCAGATTAGAAAGAGAGAAGACTCAAATGGGTTTGAAAGAAGCCATTGTTCCGACGATGCTTTTGTCTAATGTAAATAATTTCACAATATTGATCGCCTACAAATGTGATTTCGCGCGACGCTACCGTAGCTCCGAGGCACGAGCGAAAGGATCGTTTCAAATTCAGCGCATAGGCACGAACTTATAGCAAGATTTCCCAACATAAAAGAAACAGCGTTATTGCGATATACAGGGTGAACTAGAACACCATTGAAAAACTTTCAGTAGTGGTAGTATGGCCCAAAAGAAGAAAAGATGTCTAGTAGAAAAGGGCTCTAAAATGCATATTTTAAGAGCTATGAGCAATTTTTCGTCTTCTTTACTGCCAGACACATCTATTTTCCTGAAAGTTCCTTGCGTTCCGTATTTTGAGAGGTGGTAGCATGGGCCAAACCTAGAAAAAAGGTCTAGTAAAATTGGCTCTAAAGTGCGTACCTTAACAGCTGTGAGCAGTTTTTCATCTTCGCTACAATGGAACACATCTGTTCTACTGAACATGTGTTCGTAGCTCTTAAGCTCTGCATATTATATACCATGTTTATGATGCATTTATTCTTTTCCGTGTTACGCTCTACACCAACTCTGATTGTCTGACGGTGGAATTCCGGTTCACTGACTGTACTCCTATCAGGAGCATCGATGGTTGCAGTTTTCCCTTCCCCCCTCCTTCCGTCGGCTATTAGATAGCTGCGAGTAACTTTGCAAGAACAACGACATTCACTTCCAACGAAGCTCACTACATTGTTTTAGTGCTCCGGATAAACCAGTCCACACTGACATTGTCGTATGTCAAACAACCACACCCACTTCGTACACTTCAGATGTGTCTAAGACCGAACATAAATCCTCTGTCTCGAATTACGTTTCAAGTTTTTAGTGCTGGAGTTTTGTGTTCTCGGGTTTGAAATAGATTCATCATATTTGTCTTCTAACCCTATTTTCACTTTTTGAGATTTTCCTCGATTATGTTTATTTCTTCCAGAATGAGATTTTCACTCTGCAGAGGAGTGTACGCTGATATGAAACTTCCTGGCAGATTAAAACTGTGTGCCGGACAGAGACTCGAACCCGAGACCTTTGGCTTTCGCGGGCAAGTGCTCTACCAACTGAGCTACCCAAGCACGACTCACGACCCGTCCTCACAGCTTTACTTCCGCCAGTACCTCGTCTCCTACCTTCCAGGAGTGCTAGTTCTGCAAGGTTCGCAGAAGAGCTTCTGTGAAGTTTGGAAGGTAGGAGACGAGGTACTGATGGAATTAAAGCTGTGAGGACGGGTCGTGAGTCGTGCTTGGGTAGCTCAGTTGGTAGAGCACTTTCCCGCGAAAGGCAAAGTTCCCGAGTTCGAGTCTCGGTCCGGCACACAGTTTTAATCTGCCAGGAAGCTTCATGTGTATTTCTTATTTAATTTAAAATGTCTGTTCAGACATGTGTATCTGTAGGAAAAGGCATTGCTGACGATCCACAACTGTAGTAAATATTATGCAAATATTCGTTGATGGCGAAATCTTTCACACCAGCTTTGACACACGAAAATTTGTGCCAGACCGGGACTCGAATACCGATTTTCCGCTAATCGCGAGCGGTGTAATGCGTCACAAATAGTTAGCACATCTATACGTAAAACAGCTAATGTCAAAGAATTCGCCCTCAGCGAATAGTTTCGCATGTGTATTCCATTGCTTCATCTGTCCCTAATGCTTTACAGGCGAACGCATTAACTACATGGCGCGTCCAGTCAGCAAGCAGGCGCTGCGGAAGGGTAAGATGATGGAGCGCAAGTTCTATCTGGGCACCATACAGATCTCGGAGTACGAGCTGCAGGCCATCTGCAGCACCATGAGGCACAACGGCAAGAAGTACCACCCGCTAGCCAGGAACTGCCAGGACTGCTCCAAGGACCTGTGCCGCCGCCTCGGCCTCTCGCCGGGTGTGGCCAACGACCACCTGCTGGTCTTCCTCTGTCCGCCACTGGCGCTCCTGATAGAGCTCCTCAGTTCCTCCTACAATGCGGCCAGTAAATTCGCAGCGTCCAAAAGCACAAATGCATTCCAACAAGAAGAAATGTAACAGTTCCTTACCTAGCGCAACGGGGTTCGTGATTCTTGCGTAAATAATATTATGTTAAAACCTCTATCACGTATTGTCACAATGTTCTGAGGATGAATACGTTTTCTATAGTAAACTCAGTTATTACTGAAGAGTATTTCTAACTTGAAGCTTAGCATTTGTTTAAAGTGGAACGTAAAACCCACAGGTCAGCTTCTCGCTTGTAGAGCTCTACCTGTTGAGCAATCTGGATTTGGCTGAAGGGGCCCTGCTAAGTTTCAGTTCTACATTCCGGAATTCCAAAGATTCTCATTAGTTGACCAAACCTAACGCTGATAATAATTAGTCAGTCTGTTAGTGACAAAGAGAGAGGGATCTAACACAACGTGCAAAAAACTTTTTTGTTGTGGACTCATAAATGTTTAATTTGTACTCTTTTTCTTAAAAAATATGAACTGTATCTTGTAATTTTGCTTCACTTCTTTGCCATTTATTTAAAATTCAGGAAAGGTTATGAAAAAATGATGTACGTTTGTAATCCATACTTCACATTTCATGAACAATTTGAGGCACACTAGTCTTTAAAAAGAAGGCTTTGAAGCTGCCTAAAAGTTATCGAGGTTTATAGTTCATTTGTACATCCACCTGTGACTTCCCTGCCTGGGTAGTTTACTGGTCGGATATTTATCACCTAGCTTCAAGTGAGGCCCTAAATACAATGTTTCTGTAAAATGTGTAAAGTTCCTCTTGGTGTGAACATCTTTGAATAGTAAGCTCGCTAAAACATTATTTAATAAAAATCAAATTCAAATACGAAGATTTAGGTGATTTATGCATAAAGACTGGAGATGTCTTATATACTTATAAAATCACTCTTTCTTTTAGCCAATTATTTGTAAATTTTAGATGGCTTTCATGTACACTAAAATTTTCAACCATCCATTTACAAGTAATTGCTAATTATCACCTTTATTTTTCGATGGTATTCTGATCCACACAGGTATTTGTATCCTCGACTGAAGACACAGATGTGTCTGCCATCACAGTCTGAAGTGCTGATGAAACGAGAGATTCAGAATTCCAAATGACAAACAGTTGAAATTTTTACCATTACGGGTATAATTTCCTTTCCATTGAAAGCAGTAACAGAGCAACAGTGGATCATGTCAGACTGTATTCCTACGTGAGATTTGGACTAATAAGATCACTCACTAGAAAAAAATAAGGATTTATGAACTGCAAGAATGAAGAGTTATCGGCGGTTAGTATGTCACTACTACAGCTTCGCCACTCTATCATCAAATAGTATAGATAACTGCTACATCTCTCGGAAATAAATTACGCCTGCATATTCTTCATATAGCAGATCCCGCTAATGACAGTCCAGAAACGTTCTATAAGATCCAAACATTTTGAAATAAAACATTCTTAAGTTAATGAGTATCAGGACTGCCAGAAGGATTTTAATGAAATAGTGACTTGTCAATATTTGTAAAACTATAATTTACAGTACGTTCAGATTACTGAATCATTGATTAAAATCTTAATTTAAAGAATAACCCATACTTGTAAAAACTATAGTTCTATTTTGTCAACATACAGTGCAGATATTTTTATACATGGTGCCTTAATCTGTACACATATCAGTGGATTGGCTGGTTTTCCTCTAAGTCGAGTCTTCCCACAAACACAACACACAATTTACTGCCTGAGGTTTTCTGTAAGTTGTAACTGCACCATTAAGTGGACTGCGCCTGTCAGTATAGACTATCCGTTTCGCATCCATGAATCCACATTCCAACACCGGAGTTCCTGCCCAGGGATAAATAAGCGTTAATGACTACCAGGTACTAACCAACCTAAAAACGTGCTACTCCTAATAGCTACAATTATCAGTTGCAAATGAAATAAACACTGATGTTATGCGGTTCAGTATAATGCCCTCATAAAAATATTTGCACTTACACCCCAAACATTCTATATTTATATTCTTAGTTCCTAAAGTACAGTTGAACGTATCAAGATATAATTATGTTAGACATTTTTTCGAAGGTCTTCCAGGAGTGTTTATTCAGGTAGACAACACGTTTTCTAGTTATCTGTGATATGTGTAAGAATGATTTTATGGAAGTACGATACCACTGATACGTAAATGATTTGGCAGTCGCCAGGGCTGTGGAGTGGAAGTGGCTATGAGTTATGCGGGCACACATACATATTTGCATATACAGGGTGAACATTAATAAAGACTACAAACTGCAGGGACTAATTCCTGACTGCAGATGGAGGAAAAAAGTCCTATGAAAATGTATCCAGAAATGCTTCGTTGCCACTGTAGATGGCGATGATGAATGAAAGCTCCTCTGACCGCATGCTGTGCGTTCCTTGTGTGTTGCAGGCTGTGTGACTGGCTCAGCGTACTGTAAGCAACAGAGTGTTCCGGTATTCATATTGGAAACCGGTCGACATGGTCTTCGTGTATGACTAAGCAGATGGAAACGGTCGAAAGGCAATACGACTGTACTTAAACATGTATCACGCAATATTTCAAGACCTTCTTAGGCATTTACGTAAAACTGGGTCCTTTCACACAGAAGATCGTGAAGGAGGCGGAGTGTACTTACACTAGATTTGGAGGTCCGTGTTTTATAAGATATTAAGACAAATCCTAGTACAAGCCCTAGGCAAGTGGCCCAGCATCATAGTGTAAGCCAAACTACGATTATGTGTATCCTGCATCACAAACGCTACTATCCGTATCACCTGACCGAGTTCAATGGCTATCAGTAGCGGATTTCCCTCTGCGGAAAGATTTTTGTCGATGGTTTTTGCACCACAGGCAACGGCCTTGCCGCAGTGGATACACCGGTTCCCGTGAGATCACCGAAGTTAAGCGCTGTCGGGCGTGGCTGGTACTTGGATGGGTGACCATCCAGGCCGCCATGCGCTGTTGCCATTTTTCGGGGTGCACTCAGCCTCGTGATGCCAATTGAGGAGCTACTCGACCGAATAGTAGCGGCTCTGGCCAAAGAAAACCATCATAACGACCGGGAGAGCGGTGTGCTGACCCCACGCCCCTCCTGTCCGCATCCTCAACTGAGGATGACACGCCGGTCAGATGGTCCCGATGGGCCACTTGTGGCCTGAAGACGGAGTGCTTTTTTTTTTGCACCACACCATCACAATTATGGGATTTCTATTATCACTTCTCTTTATTGACGAAGCTACCTTTAGCAGAACTCGCATCATCGATCTGATTCATCGTCATGTGTGAGCTGCAGGCAATCCTGTTTTCTGATGATACAAGCATCATTATTAATCCAATACAAGAAACTCCAATAGAAAATTATACAAATAATGTCTTGAGAAAAGTTATTAATTGGTTTTCTGGGAATAGGCTAGCTCTGAACTTTGAAAAAAACCCTTTATATCCAATTTTCTGCTACAAGGAGTACAATTCGTTCAAAAAATATAATATATCAACATTATTCAGTAGCCATTGTAGAGCATACTAAATTTTTGGGTGTACACCTAGATGAAAATCTTAGTTGAAAAATTCATATTTTGGATCTCCTAAAGTGACTAGGTTCAGCAAATTTTGCAACCAGAATAATTGCCAATTTTGGGGATATACAAATTAGTAAGCTAACATACTTTACATACTTTCACTCTCTGATATCATACAGAACAATATTTTGGGGTAACTCAACACTTAGGCAAAAAGTATTCACTGGTCAAAAAAAGCCGTTAAAATAATTTGTGGGGCTCATAGTTGCACATCTTGTAGGAATATGCTTAAAAGGTTAGGAATTCTTAAGACAGCCTTACAGTCCATTTATCCAGCAATTAAATTTGTTCTAGCCGGCCGAAGTGGCCGTGCGGTTAAAGGCGCTGCAGTCTGGAACCGCAAGACCGCTACGGTCGCAGGTTCGAATCCTGCCTCGGGCGTGGATGTTTGTGATGTCCTTAGGTTAGTTAGGTTTAACTAGTTCTAAGTTCTAGGGGACTAATGACCTCAGCAGTTGAGTCCCATAGTGCTCAGAGCCATTTGAACAATTTTTTTTTAATTTGTTCTCAACAACATGGACCAGTTTAAAAACAGCAGTGACATTGACTTACACTATCCTCTACTTAACCTATCTTTGGCACAGAAAGGGATAAAATATGCTGCTGTAAAACTTTTCGATAAATTACCAGATGAAATAAAATCTCTGACAGACAGCAGTAACAGATTCAAAAATAAATTGAAATTATATCTCCTTGATAACTCCTTCTGCACCGTAAATGAATGCTTGAATAGGAGAAAAAGACCCACATCGTCTCAAAAACAAAAACAACAGAGCAAAATATATCTATAAAACTGAATAAAAAAACTCCAAAAACACAATTCAATGATGACCAGAGCAAAGGGAATACACTTGTACTGATGAATGAGGCAGAGTACATTAACAAAACAGAAGAATTTGTAGAACAGAACAACATCATCAAGTTAATCAATGATCCTACCATGAGGTACCAAAGAAACATTTAAAAACTCTTAAAAACCCTCAGAGTCACCATCACAGAAACTCAAGCTGAATAGATGACACAAAAGAATCCCAAAGCGAAAGCACTCAGCCTCAACAGTTTATCAAAGATACATATAAATAACTGTCCAATCACGCCTGTAATCAATTTAAAAAAATGCAGCATCTTACCACCTAGATAGACACTTTTATGCATTAGTGCAGAAATTATACACTTTCACAGACAACAGAAACCTAAATAAATATAAGTGAACTGATAGAAAAGATAATTGATATAAACATACCATCAACAGCAACCCTGGTATCTTTTGACATCACATCCATGTACACAATTGTGCCAGTAGAAGAAACAATCAGTATTGCTAAAAACCAGCTGCGGTATCAAGGGGACATAACAAGCACACACATAGATGAAATAGAAGCCACCCTAAAGATCATAACAGAACAGAACTACTTCACTTTCAAGAAAGAGTTCTATCTGCAAAAGGATGGCCTACCAATGGGCTCACCCATCAGTGGTCTACTAGCAAACATGTTTCCAAGCCACATTGAAAACAAAATATTCAGTAAAATCATACATCCAGAACAGTACAAGATTATATACTGGCACCAATATGTAGATGACATCATTTGCTTGACTGATGAAACACATAACCGAAAAAAAAGTTACACAGTGACATAAATACAGTTCACCCAAAAAAATAAAATTCACCATTAAGACAGAAGAGGGAATGAAGCTTAATTTCTTAGACATTACCATACACAGAATCAACAACAAACATATTTTTGGAATTTTCAGGAAACCTACAGCCACAAGTACAGCCATTCACATCACCTCCAACCACCCACAAACTCTCAAGTTTCAGACACATGCTACACAGGCTCAACCAATGTACGAACTCAACTACACACAGGAACTAAATACAATACACCAAATATCCAGGGAGAATGGGTACAACACACAAATAATAAACAAACTGAACAACAAAATTAAAAAACAAATTAAAAGTGAACAAACCATCAACAATCACCAGCCACAACAGAGAACCAAGAACGCAAGTTCCAGACAAACACAGGATACCAGGAAAACCCTACAAAGAGTACGGTATGGCACACACTACATACAGTTACAAAAACGTACACACGGTGGGAAATATACCGACGAAACAAGGGCTGCAAATATCATTTCACACAAATAACACAGTACAGAAGAATCTAAGATCCAAGAACACCTCTGCAGAGAAATTCTCCAAATCTGTAATAGATCAGTTAACCTGCAGTTCATGCCAGTCGGTCCACATAGGCCAAACACACAGAGATTTCAAAACGAGGTACTCCGAACACCTCAGAGCCCTAAGAAGCGATAGTACACCCTCAACATTTGCAGACCATCTAATACAAGTAGACCACCACCCGAAAAACATGGAGACTGATCTTAAGATCCTCAGAGAAAGCAACAGTCTCTAACAAAAACTCACAATAGAGGAGAACTATCACATACAAAAAGTAATAATACAGGGAAAGAGAGTTCTGAATGAAAATACAACACTGTGCAACAAATTTTTTGGATCACTCAATGAACTACACATAGGTGACTCCTTACAAAAAACATAACAGAAAAAAAACAAAAAAACCTTCTGTTTTCTTGGTTCACTCCCCACCCATCTCTCTCTCTCTCTCTCCCTCTCTCTCTCTCTCACGAACACACACACACACACACACACACACACACACACACACATTCAAAATCAGCGCCATAACAAACACAAGACCAACGATGAACAAGTGAGCAACGACAATAACATGATACATCTCACTGAGTGTATTGTCAGAAGTGTCTCATCAGACCTCATTTCGCCACATTTTGTGCAAGTGTATATGAGGTGAAGTAGTGAGCGGAAATTGATGAAAAACTGTGTGAAAGCAATACACTAATAGTAGCTGATTGAGACACCAACCAGGGACACGAAACAGGACGGATAATGTAAGTACAGAAACATACATAACCTCTACCCTCGAAACAGCTCTCCACAGATACGCAATAATTTTCTTCATGGCTAGTTTGCAGATGACATGCTGTCAAAAAAAAAAAATATTCGAAAACGAGCACTAAAATCAATGTACAATAATACAGTTCAACTAGCGATGTTATTTTAAGGTGAGTGTCCAAACAAAAGGAAGCCAATTGCAAACATTGTATTTCTTAGGCCTGCAGTAGTTAAATTATTACAAATGTGATATTGTACTTCACAGAAATAAAAATTTAACCCACAGAAGATGACACATTGATGTCGAAACATGTCTGGGGAAATATAAAAATAAACTAATTGTCTGCATAAGGCTGATTTCCAAAACATCACAGTTTTTAAATCGCAAACACGGAAGAACGAAAAGAGGAGATTCAAACCCTAGTAAAATGAGTAACATTTCTTGTTAAGCACTGCTGGACCACACAATTAGATGCATCATCTGAACTTCAGTAAAGCAGACGAGTGTTCCACTTGGAGGCTCGGCTCCACAGCCCATGTACTCCGGCAAGAAGAGTATGCAGGCAGTGGCAACCAAATCGACGGGCACGATTTCTCCAGTATTGCTCTGTGTGATCGGCGAGTTTCACTCGAAGATTATTGGGAAGTGACGTCAAAATGACGTGACTACTGACGCACTTTACGGTAGTAAGGTGTGTCACGGGGGTGGGGAGCAAGGTTGGTTAAGGGGTGGAGGATGTGGGGAGTTGTTGTTGTTGTGGTCTTCAGTCCTGAGACTGGTTTGATGCAGCTCTCCATGCTACTCTATCCTGTGCAAGCTTCTTCATCTCCCAGTAACTACTGCAACCTACATCTTTCTGAATCTGCTTAGTGTATTCATCTCTTGGTCTCCCTCTACGATTTTTACCCTTCACGCTGCCCTCCAATACTAAATTGGTGACCCCTTGATGCCTCAGAACATGTCCTACCAACCGATCCCTTCTTCTTATCAAGTTGTGCCACAAACTTCTCTTCTCCCAATCCTATTCAATACCTCCTCATTAGTTACGTGCTCTACCCATCTAATCTTTAGCATTCTTCTGTATCACCATATTTCGAAAGCTTCTGTTCTCTTCTTGTCCAAACTATTTATCGTCCATGTTTCACTTCCATACATGGCTACACTCCATACAAATACTTTAAGAAACGACTTCCTGCCACTTAAATCTATACCCGATGTTAACAAATTTCAGAAACGCTTTCCTTCCCATTGCCAGTCTACATTTTATATCTTCTCTACTTCGATCATCATCAGTTATTTTGCTCCCCAAGTAGCAAAACTCCTTTACTACTTTAAGTGTCTCATTTCCTAATCTAATACCCTCAGCATCTCCCGACTTAATTCGACTACATTCCATTATCCTCGTTTTGCTTTTGTTGATGTTCATCTTATATCCTCCTTTCAAGACACTATCGATTCCGTTCAGCTGCTCTTCCAAGTCCTTTGCTGTCTCTGACATAATTACAATGTCATCGGCGAACCTCAAAGTTTTTATTTATTCTCCATGGATTTTAATACCTACTCCGAATTTTTCTTTTGTTTCCTTTACTGCTTGCTCAATATACAGATTGAACAACAACGGGGACAGGCTACAACCCTGTCTTACTCCCTTCCCAACCACTGCTTCCCTTTCGTGTCCCTCAACTCTTATAACTGTCATCTGGTTTCTGTACACATTGTAAATAGCCTTTCGCTCCCTGTATTTTACCCCTGCCACCTTTAGAATTTGAAAGAGAGTATTCCAGTCAACATTGTCAAAAGCTTTCTCTAAGTCTACAAATGCTAGAAACGTAGGTTTACCTTTCCTTAATCTCTCTTCTAAGATAAGTCGTAGGGTCAGTATTGCCTCACGTGTTCCAATATTTCTACAGAATCCAAACTGATCTTCCCCGAGGTCGGCTTCTACTAGTTTTTCCATTCGTCTGTAAAGAATTCGCGTTAGTATTTTGCAGCCGTGACTTATTAAACTGATAGTTCGGTAATTTTCGCATCTGTCAGCAACTGCTTTCTTTGGGATTGGAATTATTATATTCTTCTTGAAGTATGAGGGTATTTCGCTCTCCCAAAGCTATCAGTAGTTCTAAGCAAAGAAGGGATGTGGGAAGACATCACTCGAAATTGAGGGGTGTTAACAGGGTCTTCCCTGAAATGATAAAGGTATTGTGATCGTTTTTTATTCTGACATCAATTCACGAAGAAAAATACGTAATTAAGACATGGAGAAATCATAACGTCTCCTGTATTCGAATTATACTTTGTCTGTTGATTCATTAGTGGTACAATATCCATTCTTCCAGAATAAGACTTACTTCAATACCAGAGTAATGAAATGCAGTATTAGTACACGAACTCCAGAAACAGTGTATGTAAAGTCCAAAATCCGTGTAATTATGCCGACAGAGGAATAAACAAGGCATTTTGTTGCGAAGCATACATTTCAGGCTGATTAAAGAAAATAAGTCGTCATACAACTCTACCACGCTACATATATTTTTTAGTGAATATATGAAACTACTCTTATCAGCACGGCATTTGTAACATTAATTATCACGATGTCTCCAAAACTTGCGCAGTTAATGTGGGTGTGGTTCAGACGCCCTCTTTTGCAATTTGTTCGTCCATATTTTCTGCCATGTTCACGAAATCGAACGAACTGACTCCTAAGTGTGAGCAGTTCTATACATATATAACATCAAATATTGCAGAACAGATTCATCTTAAAGAAATGAGGACGTTTCAGCATCATTAACAAACAGTGTTTGAATATAGTGAAACACGAACCTACTCCTTTCGACTCCATAACGCTACTAAGCCTCTATCAGCTACATCATCGCGAAGTCTCACCTCTTCTGACTTACATCTTAGGGTCTGCTGAAGCCTTTTACCACTGATTTCCTACTAAAAGATATTTGACTACATCAGATCGTACCAAAAGTGACGAGTATTTGACAGCATGTATGCCTAAGAAGAAAAACAAGATGGTGTCTCCAAAGTTGTTCATTCGTCGTATTTCCTTCCCCATCGTTTCCTAATCCGATGGGATCGATGACCTCGCTGTTTGGTCCCCTCCCCCGAACCAACCGACCAATCAATCATTTGTCGATCCCTATCGACTTTCGTCGTCGCATCGACTTTAGTGAAACACACGTCATTTTGGCGTCACTTCTCAGTAAGCTTCGAGTGACAGAGGTCACAGCAGTCGCTTGCTCATCGATATCGGTGACGCTAGCTGCCACCGCCGCAGATGCTTTCAGCGTCCCGTCTTCCGCAACAAGAAAACTGTTAAATGCAGATTTAGCGCCGGCTCCTCAGCAAGGCGGGACCTCAACTACGCCGCACACTACTTTGTCGGTAGAAAAGTACAGAGCACAAATATTTCTGGCCTCCGGACAGAACACATACGGTGTGTATACAGTTACAGAACATTCTAGTACAATGATTCTTGACATTTGTGGATACTTCTAGAATGTACTCGAACCAAATATAGAAATTAAAATTTTACAGTTTAGGGTAGTTTTTAATTAACAACCTTCCATGCCACCGTCTAGTATCATAACCACTAGACCACGGTGACTGAGCTACTCGGCTTCTCCTGCGACAATATATAGATGATGATGATGGATGATGATAATGATATAATAATAATAACAATAATAATAAAAATAATGTTTTTGTATGGTGCAGTGGCCTGATGCAAAACTTCCTACTTGACGCCACTTCGTCGACTTGGGTGCCCATAACCTACCCCAGATATCCAACAGGGTAAAGCGAGCCTAAAGTTTAAGGTGGAATCAGAACCACGTGTTGTTTCTGGCGATTGCTCCCATAGTTTAGGAGTGAGGGCTAGCTTAAAGCGAAGACTGGAATATCTGTAGTAAAATGAAACACCTGCGGCCATCGTTTTGATGTTATTTTAATCTACTGGCCATTAAAATTGCTACACCACGAAGATGACGTGCTACAGACGCGAATTTTAACCGACAGGATGAAGATGCTGCGATATGCAAATGGTTAGCTTTTCAGAGCATTCAAACAAGGTTGGCGCCGGTGGCGACACCTACAACGTGCTGACATGAGGAAAGTTTCCAACCGATTTCTCATACACAAACAGCAGTTGACCGGTGTTGCCTGGTGAAACGTTGTCGTGGTGCCTCGAGTAAGGAGGAGAAATGCGTACCATCACGTTTCCGACTTTGATAAAGGTCGGATTGTAGCCTATCGCGATTGCGGTTTATCGTATCGCGACACTGCTGCTCGCGGTGGTCGAGATCCAATGACTGTTAGCAGAATATGGAATCGGTGGGTTCAGGAAGGTAATACGAACGCCGTGCTGGATCCCAACGGCCTCGTATCACTAGCAGTCGAGATGACAGGCACCTTATCCGCACGGCCGTAACGGATAGTGCAGCCACGTCTCGATCCCTGAGTCAACAACCATCTGCATGAGATGTTCGACGACGTTTGCAGCAGTATGGACTTTCAGCTCGGAGACCATGGCTGCGGTTTCCCTTGAAGCTGCATCACAGACAGCAGCGCCTGCGATGGTGTACTCAACGACGAACCTGGGCGCACGAATGGCAAAACGTCATTTTTTCGGATTAATCCAGGTTCTGTTTACAGAATGATGATAGTCGCTTTCGTGTCTGGCGACATCGCGGTGAACGCACATTGGAAGCGTGTATTCGTCATCGCCGTGCTGGCGTATCACCCGGCGTGATGGTATAGGGAGCCATGGGTTATACGTCTCGGTCACCTCTTGTTCGCATTGACGGCACTTTGAACAGTGAACGTTACTTTTCAGATGTGTTACGACCCGTGGCTCTACCCTTCATTCGATCCCTGCGAAACCTTACATTTCAGCAGGATAATGCATGACCGCATGTTGCAGGTCCTGTAGGGGCCTTTCTAGATACAGAAAATGTTCGACTGCTGCCTTGGCCAGCACATTCTCCAGATCTCTCACCAACTGAAAACGTCTGGTCAATGGTGGCCGAGCAAGTGGCTCGTCACAATATGCCAGTCACTACTCTGTGCTATCGTGTTGAAGCTGCATGGGCAGCTGCACCTGTACACGCCAACCAACCTCTGTTTGACTCAATACCCATTCGTATCAAGGCCGTTATTACGGCCAGAGGTGGTTGTTCTGGGTACTAATTTCTCAGGTTCTACGAACCCAAATTGCGTAAAAATGTAATCACATGTCAGTCCTTGTATAATATATTCGTCCGATGAATACCCGTTTATCATCTGCATTTCTTCTTGGTGTAGAAATTTTAATGGCCGGTAGTGTATTATTTTGCAACCGGTTTTGTTGACTTAATACATCTTCACCCCCTAACTGACGCTGAAGGGGTGAAGTTCAATAGTATGTGTGATCTCATCAGTGGCCTAAATCTTTGAATTGCCTTCTGTAGAAAACTGTAAAAGCGATGTTGTGTCTGCAGCCGCAACTACCAACTTACAGTCAAACGACGGCCGTAGGTGTTTCATTTTACTATGCAAATGAATGCCCGATGGTCCGCAGACCATCTACCACAAGGATGGACGTACAAAAAGCTGATGTATCCGTGGTCCAACATAAATTAAATCCAAGAACATCTTGCGGGCACGAGCTTTACCGTTAGACCCGTTCCTGCGATACGGGGGCCTTGACAGTCGTACGGTCTGAGAGAGAGAGACAGGGAACAAAGTGAACCCCGCTAACAAAAAAAAGTGGCACTTTAAGGAACTCGTTTTTAACGACTGAGGTATGGAACAGTAGAAAACGGCGAAGAATCTAGGAGCAACTTCTGATCAGCTTCTAAACTGAACAGAAAACAGTGTGCCTATATGCAGGACGAAACTCATTTATCTCAATGTCATATGAAACGTGTATAATATATATCCATAGAATGAGAAGCAGAAGCTGGTGAATCTTTCTGTCGACTCTAGACATTTAAAAAAAGTTTTAACACCATGCGTGTTTTACATCTGTAAATGGAACACCGATCTACTTTATTTACTGTACTCACTGTATCCTTTCGGAAAAGAATAACATTTCAGACACTTCCACCAGTGCTGGGAATTTCTCTTTACCTAAAAGTAAAGGAAACGCTTTTTTCAGCGTTCAGTTACGATTTTTCTCTTCTGTCTGCGGCATCATCCATATTGTTTCCTCTCTGCTGTAACGATATCCAGGCGTTACCCCACTTCCCTCATTTCCCTCACTTTCATTTCTGTTTGTAGCTTGCTATACATACCTCCCTGTTATAAATTACCTATGAGGGCATGCTCAAGAGTAAAGCCTCCTACTTGTCATGTGAAAACTCTTAAAGCTTTTTCAACAAAACAAACGTTATTAATCTTTAGACCTACATCTACTTCTACGTACATACTCCGCAATCCACCATACGGCGCGTGGCTGATGGTACCTCGTACCACAACTAGCATCTTCTCTCCCTGTTCCACTCCCAAACAGAGCGAAGGAAAAATAACTGCCTATATGCCTCTGTATGAGCCCTAATCTCTCTTATCTTATCTTTGTGGTCTTTTCGCGAAATATAAGTTGGTGACAGTAAAATTGTACTGGAGTCAGCCTCAAATGCTGGTTCTCTAAATTTCCTCAGTAGCGATTCACGAAAAGGACGCCTCCTTTCCTCTAGAGACTCCCACCTGCGTTCCTGAAGCATTTCCGTAACACTCGCGTGATGATCAAACATACCAGTAACAAATCTAGCAGCCCGCCTCTGAATTGCTTCTATGTCCTCCCTCAATCCGACCTGATAGGGATCCCAAACGCTCGAGCAGTACTCAAGAATAGGTCGAATTAGTGTTTTATAAGCGATCTCCTTTACAAATGAACAACATCTTCCCAAAATTCTACCAATGAACCGAAGATGACTATCCGCCTTCCCCACAACTGCCATTAAATGCTTGTCCCACTTCATATCGCTCTGCTATGTTACGCCCAAATATTTAATCGACGTGATTGTGTCAAGCGCTACACTACTAATGGAGTATTCAAACATTACGGGATTCTTTTTCCAATTCATCTGCATTAATTTACATTTACCTATATTTAGAGTTAGCTTCCATTCTTTTCACAAATCCTGTCCAAGTCATCTCGTATCCTCCTACAGTCACTCAACGACGACACCTTCCCGTACACCACAGCGTCATCAGCAAAGAGCTGGACATTGCTATCCAGCCTATCCAAAAGGTCATTTATGTAGATAGAAAACAACAGTGGACCTACCACACTTCCCTGGGGCACTCCAGATGATACCCTCACCTCCGACGAACACTCACCATCGAGAACAACGTACTGGGTTCTATTACTTAAGAAGTCTTCGAGCCACTCACATATTTGGGAACCAATCCCATATGCTCGTACCTTAGTTAGCAGTCTGCAGTGGGGCACCGAGCCAAACGCTTTCAGGAAGTCGAGGAACAAGGCATCCGTCCGATACCCTTCACCCATGGTTCGCAAGATATCATGGGAAAAAAGGGCGAGATGCGTTTCGCAGGAGCGATGCTTTCCGAAGCCGTGCAGGTGCGTGGACAGCAACTTCTCTGTCTCAAGCAAATTCATTATATTCGAACTGAGAATATGTTCGAGAATCCTGCAACAAACCGATGTTAAGGATATTGGTCTGTAATTTTGAGGATCCGTCCTTCTACCCTTCTTATATACGGGCGTCACCTGCGCTTTATTCCAGTCGCTCGGGACTTTACGTTGGGCAAGAGATTCGCGATAAATGCAAGCTAAGTAAGGAGTCAATGCAGTAGAGTACTCTCTGTAAAACCGAATTGGAATCCCACCAGGACCTGGCGATTTATTTATTTTCAACCCATTCAGCTGCTACACAACCCCAGGGGTGTCTATCACTACGTCCTCCATATGGCAATCTGTACGAGACTCAAACGGCGGTATGTTTGTACGATCCTCCAGCGTGAAAGATTTCTCAAATGCTAAATTTAAAATTTCAGCTTTCGTTTTGCTGTCTTCCGTTGCGAGACCAGACTGATCAGTGAGTGACTGGATGGAAGCCTTCGTCGCGCTTACCGATTTTACGTAAGACCAGAATTTCCTTGGGTTTTCAGCCGGCCGGAGTGGCCGAGCGGTTAAAGGCGCTACAGTCTGGAACCGCACGACCGCTACGGTCGCAGGTTCGAATCCTGCCTCGGGCATGGATGTGTGTGATGTCCTTAGGTTAGTTAGGTTTAAGTAGTTCTAAGTTCTAGGGGACTTATGACCACAGCAGTTGAGTCCCATAGTGCTCTTGATCACACGGATTCTCCACTTGAGAGGTGTCATTCCTTCACCATTTCGTACGAAATTTAAATAATTCAAACACAGTTTAATTGCAACACTATCTTTTTTTGGCACCTTATTACATACAATCATTTTTTTTTCTTTTTCATCAAGTAAACTGTAGACGAGGTAAAAGTCTGAGTAGTGCCATATAGTTTTACAAAGATACTTTCTGGTACATATGAACATAAAATCATGAAGTGCTTGAAAAAAAATTACTTTTTAGTCACTTTTAACATTTCTGTATCTCCCCATATTCTCTTGCATTTGTGTTGCAATAAAATATGAAAAATTTGTATATATTTATTTAAGAGCAAGTTTTCATTCTGGACATCATAGCAAAATTTTTCAAATTATTAGTTATAGGCTCTGTGGAGAATATAAGCTTTGGAATTCTAAGAATAAAATTCTCAGGCCCCGAAACAAACGCTGTAATTTTTCCCTTCAATTTTTTAGTCAAGGAAAATAAAAGTAAAAACTTACTTAGTTCCGTATATCAATTTCATTTACAATGGAAGCCATTTTACTGTCTGATGTAGCAGTGTATCTAGTTAACGAGTCTTTTAGTGCGAGGTTTCCCTTCTCATTTCAGCTCTATGTATTTAAAATGTTCCGCTTCACTGGCTGCTAGCCTATTTGGAGGCAGTGAGACGTCGCACTTAACTGAATAGCATGTAAGGAACTGCACACTGTGAATTTAGCTGCAATCTCGTTGCGTGTGACGGAGAACTTCCCGCGGAGCGGTGAATGAGGTGCTTGCTACGGCAGCCAGTTGCTAGAGATTTTGAGGATGGAGAACGTGACCGGACAGGAGCAGCACTATGTCACGCCTCGCTGCGTATTCCTCTTTGAGATACTGTCTTTGGAGGCGACATGTAAGGAGACCGCCTAAGCTGACCTTACCCACGGTGAACGCACGTAACGAGCAGTGAACGGCGGCTGACTTACTGCGCGTGCGCCACGACAAATGACGCGCGAAGGGCGTGTTCGGCTCACCCGAATAAATCTCCGCCGCCAGCGCCAGCCCAATTACAGAAATCGCAGTCGCCGGCAGTCGGCTGCCAGTCGCCGGCGATATTCCCTCCGTCCCGCCTCCATCTCTCCGCCTCTCCTTCGCTTATTTTCCCGCCGGCGAACGGCGAGCCTACCGGTCTATTGAGAATGCGACGCGCAGCTGTTTCTCACACTTCGAGGTGGAATCTGGGCGCTGTTGTTTCCGCGGATGAGCTAATGGGCGTTGTCTGGGCGGGCATCTGGGTTCGTGACCCGGGGGAGTGGGTCTCCGCGTCTACATGCTAATGTGGAGATGGCACCGCGCACGCACTGACTCAAACCCCCTCTGCTTTCCACCCACGCCGGTTCTGTTTCAGACCGGTCGTGCTGCGGCATCAAAGCGATCGCAACGGGCGTGATTCCCGTAGAAGCTGTACGCAGGTTATCTGGCGAACGTCAGTCACACACCTCTCCTAGCTAGTGCGCCGCAGTGTAGTGTCGCCATGACGCCAGAAAGAATAGAAGTCTATGTTTCTGTCGATTATCCGTTGCGAAATCTCACCCGACACGAGGAAAGCTGCAGTCAGTTTAAAGGTTGCTTTGATAGTATGATTACATACGGGAATCATATTTGCTTTTGCAAATACTGCTAATCTCTGGCTGCAGTATGCAGTGATGACGCGAATGGCTCGGCACGGGTCGGGATTCGAATCCGGATATTCCTCTTGACGCGAGCGGTCGCCTTGACCGGCTCGGCCACCCGAGCATTCTCCTCAGACCGACCCAAACTTCCTTACATCACCATTTTCGTCTAAATTCTGTACTCGAACAGATACGGCTAATCCCGTACAGGAAGGGATGCATGATTAGAGTGGAAGCCCAGTTATTAAGCGTTAAATACTGAATTGCAATGCCTGTGTTATTCTAATGGACTTTGCGATGTCCTTCAGACATTAGAACAACACAGATACTGCAATATAGTAACATCATTACAGGTAATAAACATTTTATAAATTTTTGTTTGTGGGATATGCACAACTGTCCTGCAACACGTTCGTGGTTAGCACACTGGACTCGCATTCGGGAGGGCGACGGTTTAATCCTGCGTCCGGCCATCCTGATTTAGGTTTTCGGTGATTTCCCTACATCGCTCCAGGCAAATGCCGGGATGGTTCCTTTGAAAGGGCACGGCCGACTTCCATCCCTGTCCTTCCCTAACCCGATGAGATCGAGGACCTCGCTGTCTAGTCTCCTCCCCGAAACAACACAACCACGTTCATGGTAAACAAATCCGTCACAGTTGTAAAATACTTCTATTGACCGAATTCTTACACGACAGAAGCAGCTATACACAACCAAGGTTTCGGGGTCTTGGCCCCATCTTCAGGAGTATCTAAAATCTAGCAGTCATGTCCATGCGAACTATTTGTTTGGACGCGGACAAGAGGTCCTAATACTGTTAGATTGTGATAGCGACTTCTATCGTGTAAGACTTCATCAATAAAAATGTTTTACAACTGTGGCGGATTTGTTGACGATGAACAGAAACATTTTTGTTAATAACACGCCGTCGTCAGTCACAGTTTCCGCCTCCGAAGAGTATTCAGCCCAGACGGCCGGCATGCGGAGGACCAGCCCTATGTTCCCGGCGCGGCCAGGAATTTTTCCTTGGTGCAAGACTGTAACGGGTCCACTTAGTCCTGTTGTGCCAAGTGAGGAAATACCGGAATGAGAAATAGCGACTCCCACAACTGCAAGGCCGACAACAGCCGGGGATAGCAGTGGGCTGAGCCCACACCGCTCCATACCGCATACAAATCACGCCATAGGCAGAGGTTGACACGCCGGTCGACCGGTCCCCATCTGTCCATCTGAGTACAGAACAGTAGCGGAACCTTTTTTTTTCAGTCACAATATTTTGTCATCCTCTTCTCTCAATCAGCTGTACGTCGCACTCCGCATCACGCCTCATCACGCCCTGTTCTATATCGCCCATCTTCCCTCCCCAAGCCCCGCCCTCCTCACACAGCCATCACTGTGACATCTGCTAAACACACTAATCTAACTCACTAATTTGTCTTCATAAAATAAAAATAACACGACAATAGTGCTGCATGAGGTACACTACTGGCCATTAAAATTGCTATACCAACAAGAAATGCAGATGATAAACGGGTATTCATTGGACATATATATTATACTAGAACTGACATGTGATTACATTTTCACGCAATTTGGGTGCATAGATCCTGAGAACTCAGTACCCAGAACAACCACCTCTGGCCGTAATAACGGCCTTGATACGCCTGGGCATTGAGACAAACAGAGATTGGATGGCATGTACAGGCACAGCTGCCCATGCAGCTTCAACACGATACCACAGTTCATCAAGAGTAGTGACTGGCGTATTGTGACGAGCCAGTTGCTCGGCAACCGTTGTCCAGACGTTTTCAGTTGGTGAAAGATCTGGAGAATGTGCTGGCCAAGGCTGCAGTCGAACATTTTCTGTATCCAGAAAGGCCCGTACAGGAAGTGCAACATGCGGTCGTGCATTATCATGCTGAAATGTAGGGTTTCGCAGGGATCGAATGAAGGGTAGAGCCACGGGTCGTAACACAAGTGAAATGTAACGTCCACTGTTCAAAGTGCCGCTAATGCGAACAAGAGGTGACCGAGACGTGTAACCAATGTCTCCCTATACCATCACGCCGGGTGATCCGCCAGTACGAAGATGACGAATACACGCTTCCAATACGCGTTCACCACAATGTCGCCAACCACGGATGCGACCATCATGATGCTGTAAACAGAACCTGGATTCATCCCAAAATGTGACGTTTTGCCATTCGCGCACCCGGGTTCGTCGTTCAGTAGGCCATCGCAGGCGCTCCTGTCTGTGATGCAGCGTCAAGGGTAACCGCACCAATGGTCTCCGAGTTGATAGTCCATGCTGCTGCAAACGTCGTCGAACTGTTCGTGCAGATGCTTGTTGTCTTGCAAACGTCCCCATCTTTTGACTCAGGGATCGAGACGTGTCTGCACGATTCGTTAAAGCCATGCGGATAAGATGCCTGTCATCTCGACTGCTAGTAATACGATGCCGTTGGAATCCAGCACGGCGTTCCGTATTACCCTCCTGAACCCACCGATTCCATATTCTGCTAACAGTCATTGGATCTTGATCAACGCGAGCAGTAATGTCGCGATACGATAAACCGCAATCGCGATAGGCTACCACTTTATCAAAGTCGGAAGCGTGATGGTACGCATTTCTCCTCCTTACACGAGGTATCACAACAACGTTTCACCAGGCAACGCCGGTTAACTACTGTTTGTGTATGAAAAATCGGTTGGAAACTTTCGTCATGTCAGCACATTGTAGGTGTCGCCAACGGCGCCAGCCTTGTGTGAGTGCTCTGAAAAGATAATCATTTGCATATCACAGCATCTTCATCCTGTCGGTTATATTTCGCGTCTGTAGCACGTCATCTTCGTGGTGTAGCAATTTTAATGGTCTGTAGTGTATTTAGATTCATGAACTAAATACGTATGAACAGAAGCCAGTAGCGAGAGGGCGAGAGGGTATTCAAAATCTCACACGACGCGCCACGTGTGTGCTGTAGCTTTTGTATGCCAGTTAGTGGTACATTCTCAACTGGTTGGATCACAAGTGTCTTGTGCGAAATGGTTCGTATCGACTTTCTCTACGCCATTACACCATGTTTTAAACAGTTGCAGTTGATACGACGTATGTAAGAATACGTCATCAAAGTACTACCCTGAATTACTTTGTGTTACCTCACGCCGGCTGGAGTAGCTGAGCGGTTCGAGGCGCTACAGTCTGGAACCGCGCGACCTCTACGGACGCAGGTTCGAATCCTGCCTCGGCCATGGATGTGTGTGATGCCCTTAGGTTAGTTGGGTTTAAGCAGTTCTAAGTTCTATGGGACTGATTATCTCAGAAGTTAGGTCCCATAGTGCTCAGAGCCATTTGAACCATTTTTTGTTACCTCACATGTTAAGGAAACTCTACTAATATGAACTCTGCTGCTTCACTACACCCTAGAATCGGAAACTGAAGTCTGTCATTTGAAAAATGTAGTACAGCCATTAGCATGTTTTATTATTTCCATATTTGCACTCATACTTCAGAGTGCGATTATGGAAATTTTTCATCGAAAGATATGTTGAACATTTTGTATCTTAATAAAAGTAAACATTATTTATACGTTTTTATGTCGTCTATCACATCCGACATTTTCTTTTTTCCACGTTAATTTGACACCTGTTTCGTCATGTACCGGTAGGTGATGAACTGAAGAAGATGTAACGCCTAAACTCCGTCAACACAGTTCTTGAGAAGGGATCTGTAGCTACGAAACGCGCAAGACTAAAACAATTAAATAAAATGCGGGTGATAAAAGCATTTATAAGCTCAAAGTTACAGTCATGAGCAATGAGCAGCCTAGACGAAATATCAGTTAACAACGATCATTTGTTGCGTTCAGACTGCCTCAGTGATAATTCCTGTACTGAAGTAAAGCAGGGAACTGTCATTAAAGTTAAGAATAATGAATAGGTTGTTTCACAGGCAGCTTCAACCTGACGTCGCTGGACAAACTTCGTTTTCAGAAAATATTGCTGTTGATACTTTCCTTAAGAAAAAGATTCAACTAACGTCTGGCGAATTTTTCCGCATAGACCTTAAGCATCTCCTTAGTAGAAAGTTCGTAGGGTATCATTGAAAATGAGGCATCATTCAAATTCACAACACATATCTTTGGTGATTTTAAGTGTTGTTGTTTAATGCGTATATGCATTATATGGCTCACTCAAAGCATTTGAATGGGCAGAAAGTGAGCTTGTGCACTGGGTAATATTGTCGACACCAAAATGTCTCGGAAACAATTTTTCTGTTAGATAATGCTCAGCAGCCGCCGGCCACGACAGAGCAGCAACAGGGAAGTAAGTAATTTTGTGACATTTTACGGCTTCCCAACCAGCAAAGAATTATGTAGATTCATCGGTGTGCTTTGGTAGTTTAATTTTCGAATTTATGTTTGTTAATTTGGTATTTAATAGACACTGTTCTCGATTTTTCATTTGTGTCGGAAAGTAACCGATTTCGCAACACTCTACAAGTTCATAACCAGGAGCGAATTATTTGATCTCACCTTGGTGCTTTGGTAGTTTAGGTGTTGAATCTCAGTATGTTAAACTGTTTTATTAGACACTGTTGTTGCATTTTCGTCGGTGTCTACAGTAGAATTTCGTAGCGCGTGTCGATAGGCGTTTGTTTGTCTATGCAGTGTTGTTTTCCACCGTGTTTGGTATGGATAGGGACTGTGACTGCTGTCTGCGGATGCGGCTAAGTGGGTGACAAGTCACACTCGGATCCAAGTTGTTTTGGTTTTAGTTACGTGGTCACTCTTGTTGGCCCACTGTTGGGATCCAAACGGACGTCCAGCACCAACCACGACTCCACCGATCGGTCCGCACCAGTGGCCAGTGAGGTTGACCACTCATCTGTGGTCGAGTGGGAAGTCGTCTCGGGGAGTGACAGGCTGCGAAAGTCCTCCCGGAGGATCGAACCTAAGGCCTTCTCGGTTAGTCTGACAAACAGATTCCAAATGCTTTCTGTGGCTGGCAGTAAATCTCAGCCAGGGGAAACCTCTCAGCCTGCAAGATCCAGAATAAATTCACTCTGATGAGCACTTATATTGAGTGAGTGTCTCTCTCTATATGTTTCCCACAACACCTTGTATTTGTCTTTATATGTATAAGTGACTGTGTGTGCTCTGTTGTGTTGAATACCCACACCGTTGGTTTGATACAAGGCGATGTGTGAAACTGCTTTCAAACGACACGCTTCCGTTGTTGTAGCGATCTGCTCCAGCTGCTGCAGACGCTGTATTGAAGCTGAAAGCGTTAATCAAAGTTGCGGAGAAATACTCGTCTGGGTTCTGTTGTACAGCAATCAGATTTTCTTTCAGTTCTTAGAAATGTCCAACATTGGTGGATTTAAATAATCCGTGAAATTACTCCTTTTCCGAAGAAAGCATCAAACTATTTAATTAGAACTGAACGCTCCCGTCGGAAATGTTCTCGAGCTGGTATTCATTAATAAGTCATAATTGAAGGGTACGTCAATTGTGGAATAAACACGTACCTTCTTGAAATGAACAATCTTTTATTGACTTTTGGGTCAATGAAATTCTTATCGTAACATGAATTATCCGTTCACTGGCTTATATACAAATATATAATACAATTTCCTTCAAAATCTCGCAGTGGTGTCGATTTCTACTTCAGAAGAACGAAAACTTCTAATGAATTACTTCTTACCCAGAACAAGAACTTCCTACAGTAAGAATAATTTCCTGAGCACTAACCGCCAAAGAGTAATAAAGAATATCTTTGTCTCTCTCTCTAGCACCGTCACGCCAAGTCACGCTGCTTTCTCTCGTATTGCACGATACACCATACCAGACAGTCACAGAGAGTGGAATATTTCGTAGCTGTGAACTCCAATGTTAGGAGCGTTATGGGGTCCCTTAGGAACAGGGGTGCCAAAGAGGGAAGCAAGAAAATGTTCACTCAGTGTGTATACCAGGTGGAGTCATTCGACACGTGGAACGTGTCCTTCCGGATGCCGTGAGCAGCACAGTGTGTAGCCATCTGCAGATGGTTGCTCATGTCGGTACCAATGGTATGCGTCGCTTTGCATCGGAAGAAACTCTCTGGTTTCGAGCGGTTATCAGAAGTGGTAAAGGCTGCCAGTCTTGCGTGCTAGGTGAAAGCAGAGCTCACCATTTGCATCATAGTCGACAGGATCACAGACCTCTGGTGCAGATCCGAGTAGAGAGTCGACGCAGAGGCTGAAGACGGTTCTTGATGTAGGTACAGATGAGAACTCAGTGAAACAGCGTATTGGCAGATGATCTTGCGTCACGTGCTCACGAGGGGAAACTCCGCGGCGTCCCTCTTTAGAAAACAGCCTGTCAGAACGGAGGTTTATTGCAGCTCAGCGCATTGTGTCAGGATGTTTCCAAACAAAGTGACGGATTCCTCCGTGACCGCTCACGCGGGACGTGGCTGTGTGTTCCCCGGGGTGTTCGAGCGGAGAGTACAATGTGCCAACGTGCGGCGCGACAGGTAGCGGGATCGAGCGCCCACACGCCGGTGGGAACGCGCCCTGCACCCCGCTGGGTTACCTCTCGCTGTTCGCGACTCAGCGAAGGTGTCCCCCACAACTACCGTTCGAGCTTCCCTCGTTCAGAAATCTGGAAGTACCCGTTTCAGCGACGCCAGTCGATTCGAAAACGGAAAGTTGATGACTAATATAATGATAATATACCCCGTGGGCAATAAGAAATTAAAAAATAAAAATACTCACGACGGGGAGAAAGAATTTTATCTTGTAAATGTATTTCAGTTCGACAATATAATTGATATTTAGGTTAGGATCGTCTGTGTGTAACTGAATAACGGTTATATTTGTACGTAAATAAGTTACATAAAACTGCAACCAGTCAATTTTTTTGAATAATTATGTTTTATTCCATGGGCATGTCTTCTAAAGTGACTGGTTGCAGTTTTATGTAATTTATTTACATTCAATTAACAGACACCGGTTCCGAAATATCCATCATGGATAAGCTTGATAACATCAATATTTGTTTTACCAGGTGCTTTTCGACCAGTTTTTAAGGTATTATCAGTGAACTGAAATACACAAACTTTTTCTGAATGGAAAGGGGCTGAATGGAAATTCTTAAAGAAGCATTTTAATTCTGTTAACAACAACTATAAAATTTATTGTGTTACCTTACTACTGTCACCGATTGCAAGCACGCAGCTATTGTTTTGCTTTAATGCCCAAACATGTTTCACCACAGCTGAGGCATCCGTAGTGTTTTTTCTTTTTTGTTTTTTTCTATTTATATTTTGTTTATATTGTGTGTGTCCTGTCGCTGCCAGACAAAATCAGCCACAGATCTAAATCAATACACTATGTTATTATTGCTGTGTATGGCTTTTCATGAACTGCGGTTGGTATTTATGTGTCTTCCAAAACGTGTTTCTGTACGTTTCAATGCATAATTTACGTTTGAGGCACCGAAGAGGCAGAGCAATAGCTTCACCAGAAGAGTGCACGTAGAGCAAGATCAACGTAGTAAGTAAAGAAGTAGCGAATATACTGAGCAAAAAGTTCCTGCGTGAATACTGCTTGTAACTTACATATACAACAACGGAATATGTAAGTTAAGAGAGCTTTATACAAATGAAAATATATAAGTATTCCAGGTCACTAATGATGCCTTAATGACTTGAGGCGAAACACTTCAGAAAAAAAGAAAATGCCTTTATCGAGTTGCACACGGGCGGCCCTAACCTATAAATCTGCAATATAATATTAATAACAATCGAGAATTGATAGAACAAAAACATTAAATAAACATTTTCTATTAACAAAAACAACCGAACTATCAATTTAATAAATCAAGGTTGCAAAATACTTATGCTAATCATTTACAGAAAAATGGTTAAACTGTCAGAAGACAATCTCGGGGACGTTCGGTTTGGGTGCAGGAGAAATGTAGCAACATGCAAGACAATAATAACCGGCTTATCTTACAAGACAGTTTACAGGAAGGCAAATATACTTTAATAGCATCTGTGAGCTTAGAGAAAGATTTGGACAATGCTGAGTGGCGTACAATCTTGAAATTCTGAAGGCAACATGGGTAAAAACATATGGATCTGAAGAGTATTAACAATGGGTACAGAAACCAGACGGCACTTGTAAGCTTTACCTAGGAAAATCGCCAAAGAACCGTACGTTTTAAGAAGTTATTTTATTTTTACAGTCAGCTTCGGCTTCTCAATAATGCCATCCTCAGGGCCCATTTGCACTCCATGCACAGCCAATCAGATATATCGACATTTACATACTGGAGCCATCAATATCTGCATATCGTGAATTCGTTTATGGAGTGTTTATTTCGAAGATTTGACAACAGTCTCTCAGTTGGAGATTTCCCTTTGTAAATATTTGAGTGGCCTCTATCCCGATTCCACAATCGACCAACAGAGTCAGTTATATGAGTCGAGGGGCAAGAAAGGAAAGCAGTGTCTGAGGAGGGAGTGAAATATGATTGTAGTTTATCCCCAATGTCATTGCTTGTACAATAACTAAACAGTAGCGCAAACCAAAGAAAAATTTAGAGAAGAAATTAAAGTTCGGAGAGAAGAAATGAAATTTGCGATGTTTGCAGATGACACTGTAATTCTGTCATAGACTTGAGCAGTTGAACGACAAGGAAAGTGTTTTGAAAGATGGATATAAGATGCATACCAAGAAAAGCAAAACAATGATATAGGAATGAAATCAAGTGATGTTGAGGGTAACAGCCTAAGAAATAACTGATTATACCTTAAGCAGAAAGAATATAAAATGTATACTGCCAACGATTGAAAAAAAATATTTGTGAAGAAGAGAAATTTCTTAATATCAAATATACATTTAACTATTATGTAGTCATTTCTCAAGAAAGCCTTGTACACAAGTAGAAACCTGGTCGATAAACGGTTCAGACAAGAAAGGCACAGGTTTTGAAATGTGATGCTATAAAAGAATGTTGAAGGTCAATTGGGTAGTTCGCGTAACTAACGACAATATACTGAAGAGAACTTGGGAGAAAGAAAATTGTGGCACCACTTGTCTAAAAGAACGAATCGGTTGATGGGACGTCAAGAAATCATAAATTTGGGATTGAAGAGAAGTGTGGCGGTAAGAACAGTAGCGGGAGACCAAGAAAAGAAGAGGCTCGCACAGGATACAGTAGCGTCGAGAGCTGCAGCAAAGCAGTCTTCGTACTAAAGACCATGACAACAACAGCTTAACCACAGAGCATTTCCTGGCCTGGGAGCTCAAGTTCATATTAGTGATGTATAAAGAATTTGAGATCGTAGGCTTTCGAGGCAGAAGTCCATTCTAATAAAATCTTTTTGGGTGTATGGCAGAGTCATGTGTGAGAAAACTAAGGACGTTTCGACTACTATTGCGAGCCATTTGCATTAGGATGACTACTTGTGACTTGAGATTACTGCTTTACATATATTACTAGAAAAAGTTGGGTGTCCTGGCATACTACCGGGTGGTTACAAGTAAAACTTTCCCTATTTAATACGTATAACACGGAAACTTATTACCGTACAAGAATCAAACTTGGTAGCAATAATGTCAAGGACATGGGGAAGAGAAATAAGCAGAATCGATTCAATTGAAACACTTTCAGTGTATCGCTACGGTACATCACGTCATTACATACCGATAGCATTATTGCTACAAAAGGGGCTTAATACGGTGACCATCAGTGTCCAGAAGACTCTGAAAGCGCAGGGTTGAATTCCGCAAAACACAACGAGGCATGTCCATAGGTAGGCAGGCCACGTCTCTTAATATGCTGCACTTCAGATCAGCAAATGTGTGAATGTTCCCCTGGTAAATTCTGCCCTTCAGCTAGGCTCACAACCAGAAATCAGAGGGAGTGAGATCAGGTGCTCGTGCTGCTCAAGTATTTGGAAACGACCGCCTGATAATTCGGTCCTTTCCAAATGTGTTTCGGAGCAGCAGGTGAATTTCACGAGCGATGTACGGTGGAGCCCCATCTTGATTGAAACTGTTGAGTTCAATGCGTCCCTCTCCTGTAGGGTGGGCACGACATGCTGGCGATGCATCCCAGTAACTCTGGCCAGTCACAGGTCACGTCTTTAGTCCTTGAGCGCCAAGGTGTTCAAAAAAGAATGGGCCAATGATGGACGTAGCCGTGAAGCCACACCATACGGTGACACGTTCACCGTACAGAGGAACTTCATGCACAGTGACTGGAGGTGAAGATCCCCCCACTCAGCAATTCAGTGCGTTCACCTCACCCGTCAGAGAAAAATGAGTTTCGTCTGTCCATAGGATGGTACAGGGCCACCCTCGTCAATTTCAATCCTTCCGAGAAAGTGGAGAGCGACGTCTACACGTCGTTGTGCGTCCTGTGGTGTTAGCTACTCTATGATATGGATCTTGTATGGATACCATTTGAGAATGGTTCGAAGCACCTACAGTACAGTGGACCACGGGATGTTCCACTGCCTGACGATCGAGAACTGACCGCAGCGTTGTTTCCCACAGCAACAGCCTGCGGTGCAACCGGTCGTCGGCCTCTTCCCGGAGCGACGCCCAGTTCTCCATTTGATTGAGACCTGGTTCGAGCCTCATTCACGTGTGTAGTTGAGTACACGTGTGCAGGATACACCGACATGATCCTTATGAATGGCGAAACTCACACTACTGGAAGATCTAGTCGTCACCATTTTCAAGATCATTCTCCACCCATTTAGCCTCAAATACGCAACGGCTTGGAGAAAGGGTAACGTCAGCGGGCGTGATTGAGGTGCTCCAAGGAGACGCAACACACCTGAATCGGAAGAGGCCACGCTGCATCACATTGAATAGTACCGACAACGAGTACACGAGCTATTTGCTTGGCTAAAAATGAGTGGAACTGTAAAACGAGTGATGTGCTGCATCACGTCTGACCAATAACTTGTAAAAATGGTCGCCTTCCAACATGTTTTCAAATGGTTTCAAATGGTTGTAGCACGCAAAAGGTACTTTTCAGGAGCTGGATTCCAGTTCCAAATATTATTCACCCAGTCCCCTTCACAAGTCCTAGAAGTTAGTAACGGAAATTTCCGAACACCATTTATAAGACACCTGTAAAATTATGAAAACAATCCCACCAGAATGTAAAACTGTGATATTGGAGTTTTGAACTCAGTTCGCCTGCTTGCACAAAATAATGGTAGATTAAGGATGGGCCTGCCTTTTCGTAAGTACCCAAGTTAATGTGTGTTTCAACACAAGAATCACTTAATAAAAGCAAGTTTCTGGTCCAGACTGTATACCAATTACGTTCCTTTCGGAGTATGCTTATGCATTAGCTCCATACTTAACAGTCATATACAACCGTTCGCTCGACGAAAGCTCCGTACCCAAATACTGGAAAGTTGCACAGGTCATACCAATGTTCAAGAAAGGTAGTAGGAGTAATCCACTAAATTACAGGCCCGTATCGTTAACGTCGATATGCAGCAGGATTTTAGAACATGTATTGTGTTCGAACACAATGAATTACTTCGAAGAAAACTGTCTATTGACACACAGTCAACATGTGTTTAGAAAACATCGTTCTTCTGGAACTCAAATAGCTCTTTATTCACTTGAAGTGCTGAGTGCTATTGACAAGGGATTTCAGATCGATTCCGTATTTCTGGATTTCTGGGAGGCTTCTGACACTGTACCACACAAGCGGCTCGTAGTGAAATTGCGTGCTTATGGAATATCGTCTCAGTTATGTGACTGGATCTGTGATTTCCTGTCAGAGAGGTCACAGTTCGTAGTAATTGACGGAAAGTCATCGAGTAAAACAGAAGTGACTTCTGGCGTTCCCCAAGGTAGTGTTATAGGCCCTTTGCTGTTCCTTATCAATATAAACGATTTGGGAGACAATCTGAACAGCCGTCTTCGGTTGTTTGCAGATGACGCTGTCATTTATCGACTAATAAAATCATCAGAAGATCAAAACAAACTGCAAACCGATTTAGAAGAAATATCGGAATGGTGCGAAAAGTGGCAGTTAACCTTAAATAACGAAAAGTGTGAGGTCACCCACGTGAGTGCTAAAAC
Organism: Schistocerca serialis cubense; assembly: GCF_023864345.2. Lineage (NCBI taxonomy): Eukaryota > Metazoa > Arthropoda > Insecta > Orthoptera > Acrididae > Schistocerca > Schistocerca serialis. The sequence continues at coordinate 448,841,571 of NC_064642.1, read as the reverse complement.
GAACGCGTTAAACTTCGGTTACACGATAACTCAGTCTAATCTAAAAGCCGTAAATTCAACGAAATACCTGGGTATTACAATTACGAACAATTTAAATTGGAAGGAACAGATAGAAATGATTGTGGGAAGGCTAACCAAAGACTGCGTTTTATTGGCAGGACACTTAGAAAATGTAACAGACCTACTAAGGAGACTGCCTACACTACGCTTGCCCGTCCTCTTTTAGAATACTGTTGAGGGTTTTGTGGGATCCTTACCAGATAGGAGTGACGGAGTACATCGAAAAAGTTCAAAGAAGGGCAGCATCGCGAAATATGGGAGAGAGTGTCACTGACATGATACAGGATTTGGGCTGGATATCATTAAAAGAAAGCCGTTTCTCGTTGCGACAGAATCTTCTCACGAAATTCCAATCTCCAAATTTCTCCTCCGAATGTGAAAATATTTTGTTGATACCGACGCACATACGGAGAAACGATCACCACGATAAAATAAGGTAAATCAGAGCTCGTACGGGAAGATATAGGTGTTCGTTCTTTCCGCGGGCTATACGAGATTGGAATAATAGATAATTGTGAAGGTGGTTCGATGAACCCTCTGCCAGGCACTTAAATGTGATTTGCAGAGTACCCATGTAGATGTAGATGTAGAAGAAGTATAGATCGTTGTCAAGTGTGGAAACACACAGAAACTACCTCCATTTCTCGAAGTGAACGCTGCGATAGAAAGCTTTGTTGAAAGCTTTGTTGAAACGCATGTGCCGCGGGGAGTAACCGTGCGGTTTGAGGCGTCATCTCACGGATTGCGCGGTCACCCCTGCCGGAGGGTCGAGTCCTCCCTCGGGCATGTGTGTTTGTGTTGTTGTTAGCATAAGTTATTTAGTTTAAGGGGAGTCGTATCGTCAAAAATGACAAAATTTGACATGTTTACTTTTATGCAAACTATGAAAATATGGATGTTTATCCTTAATTAGGAGTTGGTTTTATTGAAATATTCGATTATTTACTATTTTAAATAAATGTTTGAAAATAATCAAAAATTAACATTTCCGAGAATTTTGTTTCCCATCATTTCGCATATTGACATTTTTCCCTGGAACTATATAGTCTAGAAGGCTGTGGTTTCTTTTGTTTTGTAGAGAACTGTCCGTTTCATAAGTTGCCTACACTGCTGTTACTTCGCAGTTAACTCTTTGAACTGTACATTTGTTTGTGTTTGACAACAACAGTCATCCACTAGCCGAGTTTTATGGCGCTAATGACCATAGAAGTTTTGCGCCCTAAAACCACAAACACACAAACTAGCCGAGTTTTAGTTTCTGTGTTTCCTGTGATAGTTTTCGTCTTGACTAAACCAAAAGGAGTGTTTAAAAAATACGAAACAAAGGAAACAGATATTACAGAACAAATATAGCAGCAGTAAAAAGAGTGGTTAGCGCCGAAGGGAGTGATAATTTGGTTGTAAACAGTGACAGTCCTTCTACTATTCCGAGTGCTTCCAAGAAAAAACTGCTGGGTAATGATGCAAAATACAATGCAGCAATATCATTATTAATCTCCATATATTTATTTCAGCTTTGTGTGAAGCAGTGTGTTGTTGTATATGTGGAGGGGAAATTGAAATTTCCGAAAAGCTATGTCAACATCTGGTGTGCACTTTACAAATAATGTGTTTGAACTGTAAAAGCGAAAAGACTTTCAAGACTTCAGAAGTAAGTGTAAAGAATGGACTTTTGGACACTAATCTAAGATACTTTTATGGACTTAGATGCATAGGAAAAGGCCATTACGCTGGTAAGGTCCTTTGTGGCTTGCTGAACCTCCCTAGTCCCCCTACAAAATCTATCAAATAGACTCCATAGTAAGAAGTAGTGTCAAGGCGTATGCTATGGAGTCAATGACTACAGCAGCAGAGCAGACTGTAGCAGAAAATGGTAGTTCTGACATAGCAATATCATTTGACGGATCCTTGCAAAAAAGGGGTTTCCAGTCAAAGAATTCATGTGCATCTGTTATCAGCATCGACAATGTGAAAGTGTTGGATGTTGATATGTTTACCATATACTGTCAGGGTTGTAGGCAAGCAGGCAAGAGTACTGAAAAAGCAAACTAAGCATGAAATGAATTGTCAGAGAAACTATGAAGGAACTAGTAGAGGGATCGAGGTTGTTGCTGCAGTGAAAATGTTCCAACGTTCCCAGCATGAGTGTGCTGTTCGCTACATGAGTTTTCTTGGGGATGGAGACTCACGATCGTATAAGGCAGTAGCGGAGAGTAAACCCAATGGTGATTTGTCAATAACAAAACTAGAGTGCATTAATCATGTGCAAAAGAGGATGGGCACGAGACTACGTAGACTCAAACAGCAGTTGGGAAGTACCAAGTTATCTGATGGTTTAAGTATAAGACATCGACTGACTGATAAACAAACTGATGAGATCACACAATACGGTACGGCTATTAGAAGTAACAGAGATAATTTAGATGGTATGAAGAGAGCTGTTTGGGCAATTTATTTTCACAAGCTGTCTACAAATGCTGAACCAATAAAAAACCTGTGCTCCACTGAATGGTGTAAATACTTGAAGGCAAAAGAGGAGGGTAAAGTAGACACTTTCTCGCACAATATTACTATACCAAATGCTGTTATGCTTTCCGTGAAACCTGTGTTTCAGGATCTTGCCCAACCAGAGCTGTTGAAGAAATGTCTCAAGGGCAAAACACAAAATTCGAATGAAGCATTTAACAATGTTGTATGGTCAAGGACATCAAAAAATGTGTTTGTTGGAAGGTCAGTCTTTGAACTTGGTGTTTTGGATGCTGTTCTTACTTTTAACGATAGCTATTCTGGAAGACTACAGGTTCTGCAATATCTTGGCATTCGTAAAGGTTACAACACCATTAAAAGTGTGATGCATTTGGACCAACTGCGAATCATGAAGGCAGAGATTGCAACAAACAATATGTCAAAAGAAGCCAGATCCAAGAGAAGGAGGGCAGCACTGGGTGAGGAAGATGAAGGAGGAGATCAGGACTACCATCCAGGAGGATTCTAACATATTTTTTATGTATCATTTGGCTGTATATTAAAATTTTTTCTTTAAACGCAATTTTCTCAACATGACATCTTTCAGTATAGGTGTGGCCGAGCGGTTCTAGGCGCTACAGTCTGGAACCGCGCGACCGCTACGGTCGCAGGTTCGAATCCTGCCTCGGGCATGGATGTGTGTGATGTCCTTAGGTTAGTTAGGCTTAAGTAGTTCTAAGTTCTAGGGGACTGATGACCTCTGAAGTTAAGTCCCATAGTGCTCAGAGCCATTTGAACCTTTCAGTATAAAAGCCCCTTTTTCTCAGGAACTTCTGAATCTACATCAATGAATTATTTACCACATAACATAGATAGTACAATGATGTTGTAGCTCTAGTTTAGTAGTATTTGCTGTAATAGTTAAAATTCAAGAAATTAAAATTGTGAAAATTGACACCAAAAATCTATAGGTTTAGGGAAAAAATCATAACTTTTTTCCAGTTGCTATTTTAAAGTGATTGTAGAGCAATACAGTCACAAAACATGGGAGAACATGTGATAAAAACACCACATTTATATACTCAACAGTTCCTGAGAAAGCGGGGCATTTATACAGGCAATTTAACATTGACGAGATAGGGCGGTACGGCTCCCCTTAAGTAGTTTGTAAGTCTAGGGACCGATGACCTAAACAGTTTGGTCCCTTAGGAATTCACACACATTTGAACATTTGAAACGCACTTTGCGCGTTATGGAAACATGCAGAAACTAAAATAAGTGATGCAGAAAGGCACAATGTTTTATGTACACGCCACAACCGGCCAAAGCAAGTTCAGTGTATTCCCTGAGCTAGAAAAGGAATACAGGTCAAATTTAGATTTTGTGCTGCGTGAGGACAGGGCCGGGTATATCACCGTAAAGCGAATCTGGGTGCTTTTTGTCAAGTGACAGGAATGCGATACACTGGTGTGCCTGCTGCCGCTGGTTCAGACGGAACTGTTAGTTCCAGGAAGGATAGGAGAGTGGCCGTTGCAGAGACTGGGGGCTCCCTGTGGCGAAGCCCGCAGCCGCGCTGCGGTGGACGCCCACCTACCAGTGGGAACGGCTGTTGGCGGACTCGCCGGCTGACAAAGAGCCGGCAGGTACGGCGGCTCGCGGCTGCCTCCAGGGACGCAGCAGTCGCTACTCTGCCCGCCGCAGACCTGTCGCGGCCCGACGCTGTCCTTCGCGTCACGGCCTCGCCTGCCGTGAAATCAGAATTCTAAGGACGCAAACGGACGGCGAAACGAATTGCGGGGGACTTGACCCACCGCAAGTGACACACACAGACCAGCACCTGCTTGACAGAAGACTCAACCGGCAGAGTTAGGGAAGTCAATCGGACCAATCACGTCAGCTCGACACACTACTCTAGTTTGTTTTAATACAATAATTAGCAGCTGTTCATTTAATGCTAGTTAGAAGCTACCATTTAATCAATCATCCGTGGGCTTACTCACTGCTATCGTGACCTCGTTTCTCCATTTATTGCTTAAAAAGCTGAATCTTCGACTGGACCCCACCATCCACAGCGACAGCCTTTCTTAATATAATGTGAAGAGATAGGCCAGTAATCTTCTTCGCTTGATTCAACCATCTACTTGCAGCTCTTCCTCGCGGTTTTCTGCCATTGATTTTGCCTTGTTAGATTTCTTTTCTCCACTCAAAACATGCCAAAGGAACTGGAGGTATCTTAGACTGATACGGGAAAACAAGCTTCGTATGCTGCTAAGTATATTCTATAATGGGTTCTTCTTTCTGATCATGGTAACCGTAACACGTTCCGTCAACACCACATCTCGAAGGCGCCAATTCGGCTCTTTTCACTCACTAGCTTTAATGGTTCAAGGTCCGCCCCGATAGCTGAGTGGTCAGCGTGACGGTTTGCCGTCCTACGGGCCCGGGTTCGATTCCCGGCTGGGTCGGGGATTTTCTCCGCTCAGGGACTGGGTGTTGTGCTCTCTTGATCATCATTTCATCGCCATCCGGCGTGCAGGTCGCCAATTTTGACGTCGAATGTAATAAGATATGCACCAAGATGGCCGGATCTGCCCCGCAAGGGACCTCCCGGTCAATGACACCGAACGCTCATTTCCATTTCCACGGTTCAAGTCTGACAGCGATACAGGAACACAGAAGACACCAACGAACCCATCGAGCACATCTTGTTGTTCTGTATATTGCCCACTTCTGCCAGGTCTTAGTGAGTTTTACCATTGCGTCTCGGCCAAGGATGATTCGTTTCTTTATTTGTTCAAGACACGTCCCTGTCCTATTGATCAGAGATGCTAGATATACACTATCATTCACTGCCTCCGGATCATACAAGCTACCTGTAAGGTAAATTTGATCTAAACCTTAACGGTTAATAATCATCAGTCCAGCTTTTTTTATGTGTATCTCCAGATAGAAATTTAAGCTATGCGCGATTGCTGGAAAGTAACGCGTCCGAATTTTTTTATGTGAAAGCGTTTTTAATTAAAACAAACGTTACTAGCAGTCTACATCTTTGTCCTTCATGTCTATTAAGGGAGATTCACGAAGATATGCAAATATTTTAAAATGTTATTTTACAAGTAAAACTAAAGAAAAAAGTTCGTATAAACATAGGTCCGCAAATGTTTACTTACGGCGTTACGGCTAATAAAAGATTTTGCCGGAGATTTAGCAACTTCGCTAATATGAAGCCACCGCAAAACTATACGAGTTTAAAGTAAAAAAATGATTTCCATTTATTTTGTTGTTACCGATCTGGTGAATTTATAACATGTCCCAGACGTATATCTGTAGTAGTTTTCCAGAACATCCAGACAAACGAAGATTATTTTACAAGTAAACTCTTTTACCTTCCATTAAGAATGTAGAAACGTTTATGTCATTGTTGGTAACCGTTAGTGAGTTGTTTCAGTCATATGACTTGATCCGCCAGTCTTAGGATTATGTATTTTGTGGTGTTTCAAGATAAAGGAGTACCTCTGATGCGCTGAATTATCTTACATTTATTTTCAAAATCTTCAGAAGGTGAGGGGGCACATGCTACCCAGGATTTCTTCAGAAATCCACATCGCTAAGAGATTTATATGCTTGGCAATGACATTTGCAGCCAAAAGAGTTGCAGCACTGGCATGACAGTCCTGGGTAACACACTTAATCATAGATAACGACTGTCTATTCCTGGATATGCAAAGAACTGCTTTTGCTAAGGCTCACTTCTTTGACAGAGGGATTTGTGAGTTGTTTTATAGTGCCGTTTTACAGGCTATGTTCTAAATATCACTGTTCCAGAACACGTGACACACACTTCTTTGCCTTTATTAATCATGCCATATTTCTCAGACCACCTAGTTAGAAATTCTCTGTTATACGTATCTTGCATTATGTGTTTCTTTGCCAAATTATCCATGCTGAATAATACTGACAAGTTTAAGAATGTTACTAACTATGTGTAATCTGGTAGTACGTTGCTTGTTGGTAAAGCCTGGAAGTCGTCGTTGTTGCAGCACTTGCCAGCCTATGCTATTTAACAGTGGATGACGTTGTAATATTGTTAATGCATCTCAATACACCATAACTCACAATGAATGAGCATGAGCGAAGATCTGTCATCTTCAACTTCTATGACGCGTCGGTATCGATAGCCCGTTCTCGATCAACTTTGGTACTGTTACTTCAAATGCAGATTAGCAACTCAATTATTCGATTAGATAAGTCTACCTAAATTTCTCATCTAATGCCGCGTCCAAAGTATTTGGTCGTATGCCACTAATGGAATGACTACCATTGGTTTACCATCGCTGACCTAATGCATGTGTATGTCTATTTGTCTATATGTTGAAATTAATCTTCATTAGTAGCTGGTTTGAGCTCTGGAATAAAAACATGCGAGTGCTACCCAGTTGTCGCCACAATTAAAATCTTTAAATATTATATATTTCATTCATAATTTGGCCACTGCGCACAACTGAAACAACATCTCACTCAAACAACGCTAATTTGTTCTTGATTATATTTTTTAAATAAGAGTCATGTAGTGTTTGGAGACGTTATAGGAAGTAAGATCCCTAAATGGAAGTCTCAGTACATAAATGGAAGACATCGAAAGCAAGCCTGCAGGTAATCTCCCCATAACAACTCAATACAGGAATGTGGTACGAGATGCGCACTTTATATATCTGGGAGAGAGAATCGAACCAACAGGACTGAACACATACCCCATCAAGAAAGAATCTCCAAATTACAGAAAGCATATAAACTCGCTTGGAGTCGCTACAATAAAAAATCTATTTCCGTCAATGCAAAACCAAGCCATTCAACAGAGTTGTTCTACCAGGAGCACTCCACCCTGCAGAAACTACAGTGATTCATGGTCATATCAAAATCAGAGAGATTGAAAAGCAAGAAATAAAAATTCTGAGGAAAATATATGGACTAGTTTTGGTGAAGGAATTTGGATAAAGAGGTCAACAACAGAGATCTACAAAGAGAAGGCTGAAATTTTATGGACATATCAGCAGGATGAATAAGAATAGGTTCACAAGGCAAATCTTCGACATAACAAACACTAGCAAGAACAAGACAAAGTGGATCACTGAAACAGAAGAAGACATTCAGGAAGTGGGAATTGCATAACACAAAATAAACAATAGAGAACTGTTGTTTACTGCAGGGATCTTGTATCGACTTAGATCTTTCAGTGTGATGTCAAATTCTTATCGCGATTCATATCTCCCATCTCATCTTCAACTACATCCTCTTCCATTGCCGTAAGATTGCCTTCAAGTTCTTTTCCCCACTTTATAATCTTTCCACCTTGCAGCTTTCCCTTCTTTGCCTAGTACTGGTTTTCCCACTGTTCACACAGCTGCTTCTCCTTCCCCCAAAGATCTCGTTAATTTTGCTGTAGGAGGTATTTATCTCTCCCCTAGTAATAAAAGCTCCTATATACTTACCTTTGTCTCTAGCCATTCCTGTCAATAAATTTCTTAGACATTTGTGTTCGCCTTCACCTCCTCCATTTGCTGCATTTTTAGATTTTTCCCTTTCATCAATTAAATTCAGTATCTCCTGTGACATCCATGGATTTCTACTAGCCCTTGTCTTTTTACCTATTTGCTCCTCTGCTGCCTTCACTATGACTAAAAAGCAACCCATTCCTATTCTCGTACTCCTTTCGTGTGAAATAATATAGGATCGTGAATCGATACGTACGATTCATATTACAGTGTGTACACAGTAATGACTTGCCCTGTACGTGCAAAGTACCTACGCTGGCGTGAGAGCGCAACCTTTGCCTGAAGAGTCTGGAACAATGAAAATATTCTCCATTTATGGAAGCTATGCAAACTGATAGCTGCGACTAGTAACTGAATAAAAATGTAGCTGATTGTGAGTATGCTAGAGGAACCCACAGTAAAGAAGGCAAGTCAGATAGCAGTCACTGCACGTTCCACATGCTCCACAATCAGCTGCGCACCCAGACGTAGCGTATGAACATGTTGAGTGATATTACACGTGTCTGCCACATCACAAAATCTGAAGATTTGTTCCTGCACCTTTCTCCTCGTAACGCATTCCACAAATGGTGCAGACAATAATCTGTAGACAAGCGCTGCGTACACAGTGTAGCTGCCTGCAGGATGTGGCATTAACAGTCCCTGCACTCGTCGCGATGACGTCTGTGTGCGGCGAGCATCGCTCCTCTGGGACAGATTTACTAGCCAGGGGGTATGAATTCTGAGGCGCTTATCTGCCGTCTGCCTCCACAGGTACCGCTTCATAACCGCAGCCGAAAGTGACAAGACGCTTCGATCGACGAGCTGAGACCTTGTGTTAATTAAGCGATTAAATTCTCCAGAATATTTCCGCATTACGCAGCTTACAGAACTATCAGGCGGAATAAAGGGACGTCTTCCAGATAAAGGAAACTCTTTATGCCTTTGTTTTCAGTAAGATTATGGCCGAAATGCTATACGCTAGAACTTTGGAATAAAATATGAAAACGTACATTCATAAATTACACTACGGCCCATTAAAATTGTTACACCACGTAGATGACGTGCTACAGACGAGAAATTTAACCGATACGAAGAAGATGCTGTGATATGCAAATGATTAGTTTTTCAGAGGATTCACACAAGGTTGGCGCCGGTGGCGACACCTGCAACGTGCTGACATGAGGAAAGTTTCCAACCGATTTCTCATACACAAACAGCAGTTGACCGGCATTGCCTGGTGAAACTTTGTTGTGATGACTCGTGTAAGGAGGAGAAATGCGGACTACGACGACTTTGATAAAAGGTCGGATCGTAGCCTATCGCGATTGCGTTTTATCGTATCGCGACATTGCTGCTCACGTTGGTCGAGGTCCAATGAATGTTAGCAGAATATGGCTCTGAGCACTATGGGACTCAACTGCTGAGGTCATTAGTCGTTAGCAGAATATGGACTCGGTGGGTTCAGGAGGGTAATACGGAACGTCGTGCTGGATTCCAACGGCCTCGTATCTCTAGCAGTCGAGATGACAGGCATCTTATCCGCATGGCTGTAACGGATCGTGCAGCCACGTCTCGATCGCTGAGTCAAAAGATGGGGACGTTTGCAAGACAGCAACCATCTGCACGAACAGTTCGACGATGTTTGCAGCAGCATGGACTATCAGCTCGGAGACCATGGCTGCGGTTACCCTTGACGCTGCATCACAGACAGGAGCGCCTGCGATGGTGTACTCAACGACGAACCTGGGTGCACGAATGGCAAAACGTCATATTTTCGGATGAATCCAGATTTTGTTTACAGCATCATGATGGTCGCATCCGTTCTTGGCGACATCGCAGTGAACGCACATTGGAAGCGTGTATTCGTCATAGCTATACTGTTATATCACCCAGCGTGATGGTATGAGGTGTCATTGGTTACACGTCTCGGTCACCTCTTGTTCGCATTGACGGCACTTTGAACAGTGGACGTTACATTTCACATGTGTTACGACCCGTGGCTCTAGCCTTCATTCGATCCCTGTGAAACCCTACATTTCAGCAGGATAATGCACGACCGCATGTTGCAGGTCCTGTACGGGCCTTTCTGGATACAGAAAATGGTCGACTGCTGCCCAGGCCGGTACATTCTCCAGATCTCTCACCAACTGAAAACGTCTGGTCAATGGTGGCCGAGCAACTGGCTCGTCACAATACGCCAGTCAATACTCTTGTTGAACTGTGGTATCGTGTTGAAGCTGCGTGGGCAGCTGTACCTGTACACGCCATCCAAGCTCTGTTTGACTCATTGCCCAGGCGTATCAAGGCCGTTATTACGGCCAGAGGTGGTTGTTCTTGGTACTGATTTCTCAGGATCTATGCACCCAAATTGCGTGAAAATGAAATCACATGTCAGTTCTAGTATAATATATTTGTCCAATGAATAACCGATTACCATCTGCATTTCTTCTTGGTGTAGCAATTTTAATGGCCAGTAGTGTATAACCAGCTACCTCCGCCCTGCGGTTTTGGCCCGCTAAAACAGTTATTTCTAAAAAAAGTGCTGGATATTTATTTATTCCAATCTGCCATCCATCAAGTTCTTTTCCCCTCCATATGTCTCCTCCTTCCGACTCTCTTTGTCCATTTCCTCTATCCTCTTTCTGTCCATCTACTCCACCCCTACTCTCTGTCCATAACCGCTGCCCCTCTCATGGTCCATCTCTTCCTTCCCCCTTATCGCTGCTCCTTCCTCTCTCCGTCCAGCTCCTCGTCTTTTATTTGTCTGTCAACGTCCTCTTCCCTCATTCTATCTGTTTCTTCCCCTCCGTTTCCATCTACTCCTCCCTCCCAACAGTGTCCGTCTCCTCCTTCGCCCCAGTGTCTATCTCACCATTCGCCATCTCTTTCCACCTCCTCGTATCCTGCTCTCTCCACGTTATCATCCCCACACCGATTGGAGACTGGTCGTTCTTATCCCCACAGCGTTTCTTTCCAGAAAACACATATGTGTCCCAAATTTGGTTGGAAACGTTCCAGGGGTTTAGGATGAGCTTTTTACCTGTGACTTTACCCGCATTCTCACATGTCAGATATGTTTACATGTATTTAACATATCTGACACATATCTGTACACATGTTACACCTGCATCTCTAGAGAATTTCGCCCTGCAATTTCATATTCAAGCAGCTAATGTTTATGACGTCGTACCCCGTGCAGCAATTTCCATAGAATAATATAATTTTGCAGGTACACCCAGTGGTATATGTGGCTAATGTCTTTATAATGTACTGTGAATATAGTTTGTAGTAAAGAAGTACAAAATTAATACATCATGCATGATGCGGCAGTTTTTCACGCGTCTCAGTATTTGACATCATATCTCCTGAACCATGCATCGTACAACGATATTTTCATGGGTACATTCAGCGATTATGTGGTTACTGTCTGAAAAATGTGTCCCGAATACAGTGGATAGCAAAAGTAATAAATTTAAACGCCAAACATGTTACGGCATTCTTTCGCGCAGCTCAGTGTTTATGACGTAGTATCTCCCGAACTATGTGTGAAAGATGCGTTACGAACACAGTTAGTAGTAAAGAAGTGATAAATTGAAACATTATCCGTGATGCGATAGTTTTACGGCATGAATAGAAAAAATGTAATAAGCGATAACTTTTCTTCTTTCATAATTTGCTTGTGGTTGCCAGTGAGAAAAAGCTTCCAAGTGCTTGTTATTATGCGAAAAGTTTGCTGCAATTCACTAAGTGCTCTCATCCTCAGATACTGGATGAATAAAATATGGTTACTCTCGCGTCTTAGGCACACTTCTTTTTCAATTTCATCCAGATCCGTCCAGCTCTTTCAGTGTGAAGAAGTAACAAATATACATACATACACATACACATACACACACACGCGCCAACACACACACACATACACACACACACACACACACACACACACACACACACACACACACACAAACTTTCGGATTTAAAATACAATTATTCTTGGAAAATAACATAAAGGAAGTATATGACAATAGGGAGGTAACTAAATGTGACCACAAAGATTACTCGAAAGGAGAAAGCCGGAGGGTATCTATCGCAATGGCACAAAAAATTAGTCTTGAGACTGACATTACAGTATTGCATGTTATGGAACAACAGATAATTCATTATATTTGGGAAATCTTCATTTAGATAACAGATAACAGCATTCAAAGTACCCCCTTATTCTCCCCCATAACTTATGAAATTTGTCACTACAGCAATGCTGTAAGACAAATGAATAGAGCCTTGATGAGAAAGTGACGAATCTTAAAAAACATGAAACGTTGAAGACGTTGGTGAAAGCGCACAGATGGCACTACTCACAGTTCATAAATGTTATGGACGAGGATGGTGAAAAGACAATTATTGTAGAAAGGTCAAAAACACACCATCAACAAAGAAGTCGTAATAATAATAATAATAACATTTATTCATCCTTTGGTCATTTTGTACAACTATACAGACATGTCGTTTCTAAAGACGTGTATAATACATAGAATGTGGGTCTCATTGCACGGAAACCAAATTATGTATTAATTACGTACAAAAAGAGTCATGCCTCTTCAGATAACATCACTCACGTAATCATTGTTGCACAGGGTTCAGATAATGTTCCTCTAACTCTTCCAAGTGATGATGAGCCAGCAGTTGATTGAAAAAAGATACTGAAAATTAATCGTATCAAAATTGAAAAAAGTAACAGGGTGTGCATTGCACCCAAATAAACGGCCAATTGTTGTTGCTCAGCGTCAAATCATATAATGGCTTTGCGCGTCCTCAACTGCCTGACACAGTTTAAATAGAAAAGCAGCTGAAATAGAAGAAACATTCCTTGTATGAAAGATATACACAACCAAATCACACGAATGTGACACCTGTCAAGAGCCTCAATAACCATCTTTTGCACCGCTGACGTGTAGAAAGGGAGTGAGTGAGGTTCTGGAAGATACCATCGGGCTTGTGGAATATGAAGCCATTTCCAGTGCCATGGCCAAATGCTCTAGGTTTGTCTCAGTTTAGGAACCATGGTGCGAACAATCCGATCGAGGTGGCCCCACAGATTCTCTATTGGGCTTAAATCCGGAGCGGTTGGTTGCCATGGGAGTACGGTGAACTTATCTTGGTAGCACGTTGCATTATCCTGTTGGTAGACGCCATAATGCCGAGTGAAAAGCAAGATGCTTGTTGGGTTGGACATAGTCTCCAATCATAGATGTATACTTCTATTGATAGACTGTGCCTTCCCAAATGACGAGATTACCCAGGGATCTCCACGAAAACATTCCCCAAACCATGATGCGCTCCCCTCTGGTCTGGGCCCTTCGGCTCTTGTTGCAGGGCCATACACGCCAGCGGCCACCTATCCGAAGCACGGAAGGTGATTCATCTGAAAAGGTCCCCTGTCGCCGCTCAGAGGACGTCCAGTGCAGTAGAGACTAAGATTTAAAAACGGAATTATCAAATTGATTTTATCCATTAAATCAACCTTTACAAAATTCATTTCTTATAAAGATTACTATCCTCCCGTGTAACTCATTAATGAAATGGTAAAGGAGTAGTGAATCTTTAACTGAGTTCAAGCTAAGTGAGCAGATACTTTTGCTGAATTTCGTCCGGACAATCAATTTAACCGACCCGAATCATCTAGCGTTAAAAGGTTTTGCTTTTCACATTTAACCAAATATAACATTGATGATGATAATTTATGGCAATGTTTGCCGACAAGATAAAGAATGCAACCTTTAACACTAGATTGCGCACTCACGGCAGTTCTCCTTGACCGTTTTTTGGTACGACTTGGAAAGAGAGAAAAATTAATGAATGATCGCCGATGCGTCGGTTCTCGATTGTGTTCAGGAGACGTACAGATTGATTGCGCGAAAATAGTTTCTCAAATGACCTCTTAACCCGGATTGCTTTCACGCAATCAGACTCTTCAATGAAATTACCTAAGGGACCTATTTGAATAATAAAAAAAATTGGAAATGAATGCAAAACAGTGAAATTTTGTGAAAAAAAAAGTTGTCAGATCGGAAATTGAACACATTAATGGTCTCCCAAATACAATCGAGACACCGCGATAAAGAGCGAACCTGTAACAAAGTTCATTTAAACATAAACATTATTTGTCGTTAATTTAAAGAAAAGAATAGGCATAGATTTTCTGTACAGTGAAGGATCAATATATTCTCAAAGAACAAAGGTGTTAAACTATAAACATTAACAAATTTATAATGAATACAAAACTTACATTTTTATGTTTTTCTCATACATGGAGCAGTCCAACAATCGCTGCTTTTGTATGTGTGATATTTTGTAAAAATTAAATGTCCTGGCGTGCGCGTAAGTATTTTTTATCGTCACAAGGTTTACAAAAGCGTTTTTTTTTTCTTGGTGATAACGTGGTTTTTCACACTAAATGAAATATAACTTGTAGCGGTGCTACACAACACGTCTTAACAAGTCGGCGACCAAACATCAAAGGTAATGAAGTACATGTTAACATATCGGCGACCAGAACTACAACTAACTATTATGACTCTAGAATTTTCCTAAGAAATGATAAATTGTTCTTCCTTCTGTTTCGCAGCTTCTTGCTATCAAGCGCTGCGGCAATGGTTTTAAATATCTGCGCCCAGCGAGTCATAGTGTTTAAAAGTACCTTTTAAACGATGGCCGCGTGTCTTGGTATAGGCGCACGTTATAAACAGATTTCGTTTCTTTGCTCTCGCGTTGTCATGCTTAGTATCATTACAAACTATAGCTCGATGGCTGTCCTTTTCTCATATGCAAAATGTCTGAAATTCAATAATATCACAATCAGCAAAAGGAAAATCATGCCGAAAATTTGCTTTTCATAAATTCATTATAAATTACGAGTGAGAAAGCAATGCAGCGACAACATTACCTCAATACTGCACACTTCTAAAATCAATCTCTACAAAATCATTTTTCTAAAAATCAGCCCCTTCTGCGTTTGCATTTCTCTGTCCTGCTAGTTGTTCCCAGACCTCTCAGCAGCGTGATCAACACCAGACTCTATCCCTTAATACTATCGAATGCCACTTAGCCGCCTACAATAATCCTGGCAACTAAAGATCATATTGCTTGTACTCACAATCTAAGTGGCGCAACATATCGACTTTTAAAGACATCTGTCCGAAAAAATATCCAGTATACAAGTATAATCCAATAAAAAGAGAACCCTTCACTCTCATGAAATACGAAAAGTAAGCTAGAGGCATTACAGTTGATATGAGAATAAGATTTTCGTTTCTTTGATCACTCTTTACTCCAAATTTCACATTTACTCTCCTGATCTTCCTTTTTTTTTTTTTGTTATAAAAGTAGAGATCGCGACAAACAAGCGCATCTTTGTCTCAGCTCGACATATTTTTGGTACAAATTAATAATTGTACAATAACGCTAGAGCAGGGTGGAGCTGCGAGAAATTTGTGCGTGCTTGCACAAAACGCTTGTGCATGCGTGCCTGTCAGGCATGCAGTTACGTTGTTGCAGCCAGGACAGCAGCAGCGAGCGTCGGGTTCCGGTGTTGGCCGCCATGGAAGCCCGTCAGTCAGGTGCCGCTCGCTGTGCGGCAGATTTACGGCCGCCGGCGGGGCTCGGCAAGGCTGGTCGCGCATTCCCGCTTCCATTAGCTGTGCCCGCGGCCGAACAATGGGAACACTGAGGCTCGCGTGAGCGACCGCTCTTAGCCCGCTTTCCTGGCGCACGTCACTCACTGCCCATTTCCTCGCCTCGTTTCTCCCCTTCCCTCATCCTCATTTCACGAGGAGCGCTTTCTTCATTCTCCTCTGAGAGATTTCTTCCAAATGAGGAAATGTGCGTATTTATGAAGACTGTTACAATTATCATATGCAGGGGAAACGTTTGGAGAAATTAACCGATTCACTATCTAGTCATTTACAACTTTTTCTCCTTGCTTTCTATGGTGTACAGAAATTTCAAGTTCCTCCATTAAATGCATTATATGAGACTTACAGGGGGCGAAAGGCTATTTACAATTTGTACAGAAAGCAGATGGCAGTTATAAGAGTCGAGGGACATGAAAGGGAAGCAGTGGTTGGGAACGGAGTGAGACAAGGTTGTAGCCTCTCCCCGATGTTATTCAATCTGTATATTGAGCAAGCAGTAAAGGAAACAAAAGAAAAGTTCGGAGTAGGTACCATGGAGAAGAAATAAAAAGTTTGAGGTTCGCCTATGATATTGTAATTCTGTCAGAGACAGTAAAGGACTTGGAAGAGCAGTTGAACGGAATGGACAGTGTCTTGAAAGGAGGGTATAAGATGAACACCAACAAAAGCAAAACAATGATAATGGAATGTAATCGAATTAAGTCGGGTGATGCTGAGGGAATTAGATTAGGAAATGAGACACTTAAAGTAGTAAAGAAGTTTTGCTATTTGGGGAGCAAAATAACTGATGACGGTCGAAGTAGAGAGGATATAAAATGTAGACTGGCAATGGCAAGGAAAGTTTTTCTGAAGAAGAGAAATTTGTTAACATCGAGTATAGATTTAAGCGTCAGGAATTCGTTTCTGAAAGTATTTGTATGGAGTGTAGCCATGTATGGAAGTGAAACATGGACGATATATAGTTTGGACAAGAAGAGAATAGAAGCTTTCGAAATGTGGTGCTACAGAAGAATGCTGAAGATTAGATGGAGAGATCACATAACTAATGAGGAGGTACTGAATAGAATTGGGGAGAAGACGAGTTTTGGCACAACTTGACCAGAAGAAGGGATCAGTTGGTAGGACATGTTCTGAGTCATCAAGGGATCACCAATTTAGTACTGGAGGGCAGCGTGGAGGGTAAAAATCGTAGAGGGAGACCAAGAGATGAATAAACTAAGCAGATTCAGAAGGATGTAGGCTGCAGAAGGTACTGGGAGATGAAGAAGCTTGCACAGGATAGAGTAGCATGGAGAGTTGCATCAAACCAGTCTCAGGACTGAAGACCACAACAATAACAACAAATTGAGACTTTTGGAAGTGGTGGAGTATCTTAAGAGCTTCTTCTATGTTTTCGAATGGGTGTTCAATTTTTTTTATATGTGTGTAGCAGTTGATGTGTTCAGTGTATCTAATTTGAAAATTCCTACCAGTTTGTCCTACATAGTTGCTTGAGCAAGTTTTGCATGTTATATTGATGTATTACTGTGCCTGAGAATTTATCTTTTTTTGTTCAATGAGTGGACTGATTTCTGTTGCAGTTTGTCATTTGTGGGGAAAACTACTTTCACTTAATGTGGCCTAAGTAGGTTTGCTATTTTTTGAGGAACGTTGCCTACATGAGTTATGCTACATTTGACTGTATTATTGTTTCCTGCTAAAGAGCCAGGAATTTCTTTGTTTTCTGTTATTTGTCCCTACATACTGTCTCTCATTGAGCTGGGAAAGTCATTGGCGACTGCAATTTGATTAATGATGTCTAATTCTTTCTCCCTGTCCTCTTTGTTCATCGGGATTTTCTTTGCTGAAAGACGCAAGAGAGGCAGTGCAAAAAGAAGTCGTCGTTACTTTTCGATCCTCGTAATAATTTTTTTTTTCAATTTCCTGTTTCTCTGAATCACCCTGTACATTTCGAACCTGGTCACCTGTGGGAAGCATACAGTCTCCCAGTGTGTAGTGTTCATAACGTTTTGGATAAAATAAACAAAGCATTTGTTATATATTATTCTTACTGCTACGAGTCATTGTTTATTTGTATAAACAATACGTTTCGAAGGTTTAAACCTCTATCATGAGGTGGATTTAAATCTATTAGTATGGCATATGTGTGTTGTGTTACGATTTTGGGATAGCTTGCGGCATTGTCTAGTAGAGAAACGAAAACACTATGTATATCTAAAGGCGAAAATAAAACAAATAAAACAGAATACCTCCAGTAGTCACAGATATATATATATATATATACACATATAACGTAACGCAAAAGCACTGTAACAAGTCTGACCATGTACAAGCTCTCTGTGAAATCGTAGTGTCGTAATATTTTTCTAGCATGTTTTATAGACAAACAGTGGAAGTAATGATTAGCTTGCGTATGATATTCTGTGTAATGGAGGAGGCACAATATCTGTAAGTAGACAAATAAAAATACCGTTTCTAACAATAGCATTTAAAATCAGTGAAAGATTCATTTCGTACAATTTTCCGATTCAAAAAGACGCAAAGGAGCCATAAAATCACACAAGCATACATCACCAAACATATTCAAAGAAACAAATGCACAAATACACTTGAAAATTAGTGTAAATTCTCGAAAAGCGTTGTAATAAACGTCAAAAAATAAGTAACTAGTTCAGTTTTCGTTATTTAAATCATGAATGACTCAACTGCAAGCTTTCCTGAAACATCCAATATGACGAACAAAACTAAGATGATTTTTGCTTTATTATAATTCCAGTCTTGGATCACAAACGGAAAACAACAACGAAACAACTCTACAACATATCCACACCTGATTAAAACTGAAACTGTAATGCAGTGGCGACGTCTATCTGGCTTGGATAGAGTAACGTTTCTCGCCACTGCACGCCGATATAGCTCCCTCTTGATGTGCAGTAGGTACGCTTCAGTGGTGCTCTTGGCATACCTTAGTTTTATTTGTTTGACGAAGCGGAAATAGCTAATGATTTTGTCTGCACCATCAAATGGGAGAGCGTGATATGTGCAATGGAAAACGTTTTTACTCATGTATGGACTCACTCACCATCCAGAACATTATGACCACCGACCTACTATTGACATAAACCCGTCCAGTCGATAGCGGCTTCACCTCGCGAGGAATGATTCCTAGTCAGACACAAAAATGGTGCATGTAGTACCAGTAAGCGTGCTGTCCGTGTTTAGATTGAGAAGAGGCGCCGTCTAAGTTTGGGCGATGATAGATCGTGATGACTCGGAGGCTCGGCACAAACATTTAGGAAACTGCAGGACTTGTCGGGTTTTCGAGGAGTGCTGTGGTGAGTGTCTTCATTAAGTGGCGAAACTAAGGTGAAGTAAGGTCTAGACGTCGTGGGGTTGGGAGGCAATCCCTCATTATCGATGTCGGACGCCGTAGGCTGGGCAGACTGGTAAAACAGGACAAACGGCGAATTGTGGCGGAATTAAAATCAGACTTTAATGCTAGGCAGAGTACAAGTGTGAACACACAGTGCACCGAACACTCCGAACGCTGGGCCTCCGCAGCCGCCGACGATCCATACATGTGCCTTTATTAATACCACACTATCGGCACTTGCGACTGAAATGAGCACCTGGCCATCGGCACTGCACGTTGGCGCACTGGCAGACCGTTGCATGGTCTGATAAATTCCGATACCTGCTTCATTATGACGATGGGAGGTCACGAAACCGTCGTCTTAAAGAGGAACAGCTCGCTGACACCTGTACTTATTGACGGAGATAAGCTGGTGGCGGCTCCATTATGCCCTGGGGAACAATCACGTGGACATCCATTGGACCGGTGGAGCTCCTGCAAGGCACCATGACGACCAAGGATATCGTACACTGGTTGCAGGCCACGTACACCCGTTCGTGACGATCAGTTTTGCCGACGGCAGTGGCATTTTTCAACAAGATAATGCGGCGTGTCACAAGGCCAGGAGTGTGTTGGAGTGGTGCGACGAAAACAGTGGCGAATTCCAATTGCTGCCCCCCCCCCTCAGACAGCTCGTCAGATACCGCATCTGGGATGTGACTGAAAGGCGTCGGGGCTCCCCACCAGTGCACGAGTTTTATTCGGAGGACAAAACACAGTTCCGACCCGGTGTTTCTTCGAAATGTGGGCGATTTTCCCCGAGAGTGCGCCTGTATATGGAATAAACGCAGTGCCTACCTCCTCCCTCGTGATTTCATCCATCGGAACTGTGTTTTGTCCTCCGAATAAAACTCGTACAATGGTGGGGAGCGCCAAAGATGACCTCGGTTTGAGGAAGGCCGGAGTGTATCAGATTCCGTGTCAATGTGATAAGTCGTATATTGGTCAGACAAAGCGTACCGTCGAGGATCGATGCCGTGAACACCAGAGACACACTCGACTGATTTATCCGAGCAAGTCGGCGGTCGCTGAACATTGTTTGTCGGAAAATCACGCTATGGAGTATGAACGCACGAGGATTCTGGTACAGACGTCGAGATACTGGGACAGCGTTGTTAGAGAGGCCATCGAAATTCGCACCAATGACGACCTCATAAACCGTGACTGTGGCTAAAATCTTAGCAAGGCTTGGGGACCAGCGATTGGGTTAATCAAGAGTAAATCGAGCAAACGTATAGTTGTGACGACCACGGCGGACAGAGCCATCACACCGACGTCATCTCAGAAGCCGTCGCAATCTGTTCCACCGCGCGACCGTGGTGCGGGGCGCGGACGGCCGAGGGAGTGCGCCGCGGGCGGAGGGTATTTTAAATCGGCCGCCGCCGCGACCGAAACCAGTTCCCCTGAGCAGCCATAGCGTACGGATCTCCGTACCGGCACGTTCACAGGAGCTCAGTCCGTCAGTTCACCTGATGATGGCGACATGTATGATCGCCGAAATATTGTGCCCGTTGGACACTGTAGACCGGCAGTACACCCGTGGATATTTTGATTATCAAATACGCCGGCAGAAACTCAAGATTCACACTAGGTGACTTCTATGTGCAGATGTAGTGCCAGTTGCCTCCAACGATCTACCAAGGCCCCATTGCTTCCATGCCACGACGCGTCCGTGCAAAAGGTGGACATACCAGGTGTTAGATAGAGCGACATCATTTTCTGGCTGATCAATGCATATTATATAGTTGTTTTTTAGTTTACTTTCGTATACTTAGGAGTGTTCTGGGAGTTAGGCTACCTCTATGTGCTTGTGTGTTCTAAGTCTGAAGATGCTCATTAGCGTCCGAAATTAATAAATTGATGAGAGATAAGCATTGCGATCCAAGAATGACATAATAAACACACTGGAAACTTTTTCTTGGCTACGTCACAACTTTCAAACAGATAAACTTGTACCAAGTTTTTATTTTTAATCAATGATGTAATCTCCCTCGTTAACCTTTCGCCGTCTAGTGTGCAAAATTTTAATGCCGAATCGACAAAAATCAATTGCTTTTTGAACAAAATATTTGGGCACGCCATTTTGTACATCATTCACATTTTCAAATTTTTTGCCTCTTATGAAATTTTGTAGCAATAGGAGTAAATGGAAATCCGATGGCCTAATGCCGGGCGAGTATGGTGGGTGAGGCAATACCTCCCATCTAGTTCACTGATTTTTTTTCCGGCATTTGTCTTGCTCATTGCGGTCTTTACCTATCACAGTGTAGAATAACGCGTTTTCTGTTGACAATTGCTGGGCAGTGTTCAAGATTGATTTCGTCGATCCAATTGTTTGCAGTGAAGGTTTGTATTCACACTTTGTCCTGGTTTGAGCACTGCAAAATGAACGATACCGCGAATTTTTTTTTTTTTTGAGTAACCCTGTCTTGGCTGTAGCTGGCTACGATTCATTCATTCATTCGGAAAGGGACACTCCTTTAACGTTTTGGATTATGATAGAGGACCCATTTTACATTTCCAGTGAACAAGCGATCAAAAAACGTTTCTGTAATTAACCACTGAAGCAATATATTGCATGTGGTCGATCGATTAGCTTTGTCTGTCTTTACCAATCTGTTGCAAAAGTTCTTGAATAATCGACCAAGTTTGATTAAGAGTGTTTGCCAGATTCTCGATTGCCTGACACGGATTTCCTTCCACTTCCGCATTTAACGTGTCATTGCCTAATGTTGTTGGTCTTCCAAATTTACAAGAGTCGGAAAGATCAAAATTAACGCATTTGAACTTAGAAAACCACCTTTGGAATTTACGAAATTCTAAAGCACATGGATAAGTGACCGACAATCTCGAGTTGTCGGTCCGCTACTAACAAAGTGATGCAAGACCGTTGAATGAAATGCGCTTCAACGCTAGTATTAAGAGTAAAAAAACGATACTTCTTTAAATCGATCGGATTTCAAAAGCCCAAGTCCGGAAAAAACAAAGGATCTTTTACTGATCATGCAGTATGCATCTGAGGCCACAGCAATGGCTGCCGATCAATAGCATCACTGTATCAGTAATACCGACGTCATTTTCGCCACCGACAACGGCTCTGAAAAATGCATTAAAAACAAGGTAAGGACAGGAAATATTAGCAACATTACTCCTCGTTAAATCATGTTTAAATCGAAAATAATTAGTCTAATTTATACAACGGCATTACCTATCTCTATTCGTACAAACAGATTAGATGGCAAGAGACAAATGATACTAGGAGAAGTAAGTCGGCAGTGTCAAATGTTTTCAGAGAAAAAACTTAACGAAAAAAGTCAGATAATAACTTCTTAATATCCATAGTATCTGATAATTTCGGAGAAATTATTTTTCTCAGTTTTTAATGCTCTGTTTCGCGTGAGGATGATCCGCCCTGTTGAAGCCAGCCGTCGTCAGTTTGTTGAAATATTTGTAAGTTTCGAGCATGGGAACCGTATTAGTCACAAAGCCATTCTCGTCCTCCAAAAACTAAGGGTCTATTAAGACCTATGATGACGCAGAAGTTCACGTTAATTTTGTTACTGTACATTGGATATTGATGCAGCTGAGTCGGATTTCCTTGGGTCCAATAACGAAAACTTTAGTTATTATTTCCGGCTGGGGGGGGGGGGGGGGGGCGAGCGGTTCTAAGCGCTACAGTCTGGAACCGCGCGACCGCTACGGTCGCAGGTTCGAATCCTGCCTCGGGCATGGATGTGTGTGATGTCCTTAGGTTAGTTAGGTTTAAGTAGTTCTAAGTTCTAGGGGACTGATGACCTCAGGAGTATAGTCCATCAGTGCTCAGAGCCATTTCAACCATTTTAGTTATTATTAAATCCATTAATACAGGGAGCGAAAGGCTATTTACCATTTGTACAGAAACCAGATGGCAGTTACAAGAGTCGAGGGGTATGAAAGGGAAGCAGTGGTTGGGAAGGGAGTGAGACAAGGTTGTAGACTCTCCCCAATGTTATTCAATCTGTATATTGAGCAAGCAATAAAGGAAACAAAAGAAAAGTTCAGAGTAGGTACCATCATCATCATCATCTTGGACAGTTTCCAGCCACTGGCTGGGTCTGTCGGGAACACAAGCCTCTCCATCGTGTTCTGTCTTTCCACCATTCCCCCTCTTCCACCTTCGTCCAGTTCTCTCCTCTTCTCGTCACACATTCCTTCACTCCCTTCACCCATCTATCTCTTGGTCTTCCTCTGGGCCTCTTCCCCTCCAGTTGCAGATCAAACATCCTCTTTGGAATTATTCCCTCATCCATTCTCTTCATGTGTCCATACCACTGCAGTCTTGATTTTTCTATCCTGTCCTGTACTGGTTCCTCCTTTAGTCTTTCCCTCACATACACATTTCGCAATCTGTCTCGTCTTGTTACACCCAACCTGCTCCTCTGGAACTTCATTTCACTAGCCTGTATTCTACTTTTGTCGCTTTTGTGCATTACCCATGTCTCACTTCCGCATGCCAATATGGGGACAAAGTAGGTTCGGTATATAATTCCCTTGGATTTCTGTGGCACCTCCTTGCTCCAAATAAGCCCCCTAATGCATTTGTAGAACTGCCCTGCTTTTCTGCACCTTTCATTTATTTCCATTGCGTTTCCCCCCTTACTTTCAATCACGCTTCCCAGGTACTTGAAGTTCTCTACCACTTGTAGTTTTTCCCCTCCACAAGTTATATCAACATTTGGCCTATTCGTCTTCCTTGTTGTGACAATTATTTCACTTTTCATTGCAGAGAAATGCATTCCATATTGTGCTGCCGTTGCCTCCCATGCATCTAACTGCTCTTGCACCTCCTCCTCGCAATTTCCCCATAACATCAGGTCATCGGCAAAAAGCACTGCTTTCATTTTATGATCTCCAATTGTATCTGACACTTGCTGTAGGATTTCATCCATAACAATAATAAACAATAAAGGCGAAAGTGCACTTCCCTGTCGCAGCCCATTTTCCAGCTTGAACCATGCAGTACGTTCCCTCCCCACTTTCACACAACTCTCACTTCCCTCATACATTTTTCTGACTTTTCGTGTTGTCTCTTCATCTATCCCTTTTGCGTTCAGCACATCCCAGAGCTTGTCCCTACAGATACTGTCATACGCCTTCTCAATATCTAAAAAGGCCATGATTAAGTCCTTCCCGTACTCATAGTGCCTTTCCTGCAGTTGCCTTACCGCAAATATGAGGTCCGTTGTTGATCTTCCCGGTCTGAAACCGTACTGCTCCTCTTGCAGTCTACTTTCAATACTGCTTCTTATTCTCTTCTCCAGGATCTTTTCATAGATTTTTCCACAGTGGCATAGCAGGGTGATTCCTCTGTAGTTCTCACATCTCCTTTTATCCCCTTTCTTGAAGATCGGGACTATAATTCCTTTCTTCCAATCCTCAGGAATTCTGTTCTCCTTCCACACCACCCTCAGCGCTCTGTATAGCCACTGGGTTCCTACTTCTCCTGTTGCTCGTATCATATCCACTGTTACTTCGTCCCAACCTGGTGCCTTGCCCCCTTTCATCCTCTTTATGGCTTCTTCCACTTCATTCCAAGTTAGATCATCAATTTCCCCACTATTATCATCGTCTGCTGCCTTAGGCTCTCCATCACTGTTAGTTACCCGCTTGGCAGCATTCAACAGATCTTCAAAGTACTCCTTCCAAATCTTTTTGAGCTCATGCATTTCCTCCACAACTCTTCCATTATTATCCATGATCCTCAGGCACTCGCTTCTGTCGTTCCTCTTATTTCTTACCATGGTGTAAAGTACTTTTTTGTTCCCTTCACTGTCCTCTTCTAACATTCTTGTCCATTTTTCCATCCACTTCTTCTTCTCCGCCCTTACTATGGTCTGTGCCGCTATCTTGCTTTCCTTATATTTTACCCTAGCTTCCTCTGTTCGGGTCTGGAACCATTCTCTGAAGGCTTTGTTCTTTCGAAGTACTGCCTCTTTACATATGTTGTTCCACCATGGGGTTTCCTTACTTCTCCTCTTTGTGCTAGTTCTTCCGCACACAGTCTCAGCTGCCTCAAGTAGGGCCCTCTTAAAATCCCCACATTCTTCTTCCACTGTTCTCTGATCTTCCTTTGGCAGCTTCTTCCTGATCAGTGTCTGGTACTGGGTCCTCCGTTCATCCTCTTTCAGCATCCATGTCTTCAACCTTTTCTCCTGTATATCTGTTGCCCTCCTATCTTTTTTCTCTCTCAGGGTGGCCATGGAGAATAAATAAAAACTTTGAGGTTCGCCGATGACACAGAGACAGCATAGGACTTGGAAGAGCAGTTGAACGGAATGGACAGTGTCTTGAAAGGAGGGTATAAGATGAACATCAACAAAAACAAAATGAGGATCATGGAATGAAGTCGAGCTAACTCGGGTGATGCTGAGGGAATTAGATTAGGAAATGAGACACTTAAAGTAGTAAAGCAGTTTTGCTATTTGGGGAACAAAATAACTGATGATGGTCGAAGTAGAGAGGATATAAAATGTAGACTGGCAATGGCAAGGAAAGCGTTTCAGAAGAAGAAAAATTTGTTAACATCGAGTATAGATTTAAATGTCAGGAAGTCGTTTCTGAAAGTATTTGTATGGAGTGTAGCCATGTATGGAAGTGAATTGTTGACGATAAATAGTTTGGACAAGAAGAGAATAGAAGCTTTAGAAATGTGGTGCTACAGAAGAATGCTGAAGATTAGATGAGTAGATCAGGTAACTAATGAGGAGGTATTGAACAGAATTGGGGAGAAGAGGAGCTTGTGGCACAAATTGACCAGAAGAATGGATCGGTTGGTAGGACATGTTGTGAGGCATCAAGGGATCACCAATTTAGTATTGGAGGGCAGCGTGGAGGGTAAAAATCGTAGAGGGAGACCAAGAGATGAATAAACTAAGCAGATTCAGAAGGATGTAGGCTGCAGTAGGTACTTGGAGATGAAGAAGCTTGCACAGAATAGAGTAGCATGGAGAGCTGCATCAAACCAGTCTCAGGACTGAGGTCCACAACAACAACAAGAAGCTGGAAATGGACTTCCTCCGACATCCACAGGCTGTTAATAAACTCACTTTCATCGTTTAGCTTTTCAAGTATTCGTTCACGGAATTGTCGTCGCATTAGATGATCGTACAGTTTCAGTTCCCCGAAGATCTGCACAGCTTGCATGGAGGATACTGTAAGTATTGTACCAATGTTCAATAAACTTTTGAACTATGCAACTGTAAAAAGAATATATGACGACGGATTGCACGATCTGGGCTTTTTATGACAGCAATTTGAACATCTTCCTTATTGTTTGTTCTAAGCATGGCTTATACACGCCCAGTGGTTCCTTCTTCATTGCTGAGTTCTCCTCAAAATTGCGTATCCCTTTGTTAATTGCATGTGCTGTTGGTACTTTCCGTGCCGTCATAGACTTAAATTATGAAATTGTCATTCTTTTTACAGAAACCTTTGATGGCAAAAAAACACGTTGCACACCACTCCAAGTATATATGGTATGTTAACCGAACGGCAATATGGCGAGAGCTAGTTAGATACGTCACTCAACGTGAACAAATTTCAAAATTTTTCCCGTTTCTCTAAATCACCCTGAATATAAGCGGAACAAAGGCGTTTTGCGAAATCTGTTCAGCAATTAGACGGGCTGCAAACGCGAATAAGCTGTATCCCTCTTTCATTAACAAAACAGAGCATGAAAATATGAAAATTCCTGATTTGTAACATGGAAAAAAAGATTTTCCAGACCCATGTTCTGTAACCTCCCCACCGTAATTTTAAAAGAAAGAAAATGGACAATACTTAATAGAAATGGGAGCCAAGTGTAACCTCCCCACAAAAATTTTAAAAGAAATGACGATACTAATTAGAAATGCTGATGGACATTGCTCTATGCGTAACCTGCCCACCATGAAATGTACTGACAATGGCAACCAAAAATGTGAAATTCGCAATCTGACTCAAATATAACTCCTTCAAAAAATTAAAGTCCATTCAGTGATAAGAAAATTTAATTAAACCGAAATATCGGTCTTTGGCCCTGTGTAAAACAATCAGAATTAAAGTCTTACCTCAGAATAAATGGATGTCACATATCTGCTCTTGTTGTTGCGCACCGCTTGGAGGAACTGCATTGCAAATAATAATATTCTCCTTTTTTTTTGTAATTCTAGTGAAATTTTTCTTCAAAAGAAGTGGAATGAAATGGGAAGTGCAACGAAATCTTGAGTTCAATAAAAAATTAAATTTTTGAGAAAATGCTTTTGAAATAAAAAAATTATTATTGGGAGACTTGTTGGAGAATAATTACAATAAATAAAATTTTTCATTATCTAATGATTATATTAATTAACAGTATACCTTATTCCTCATCTTGACCAGTGTTGCCGACCGCCTACATCACACAACCGCACTGGGCTGCTACTACTGACCGACCGCTCTGCATGACGACTACAGACCGAGTACTGCTCTCAACTAGACAGAGCTACAGACTCGCAACGACTGAACTGACAGACTCGCAACGACTGACTGACTACTACTGGCCTACAGCTACTAACAGACTCGCAACGACTACTGACCGACTCGCAACGCTCGCGCGGTCAAGCGCAAACTCTCTGGTCACAGATGCTACAATGCCTCGCCATCGCTGCTATGTTACATACGTGTTTCATAACCCTCCACTGGGGGGGCAAAAATTTGGCAGCGATGGTGAGTCATTTGGACTTGCCAAGCGCGGCAAAATTTTTCTTTAATTAACAAAAATTCTACAACTTACAGAATATTTAAATGTTGTGCACACGCACTAAGTACAAAATATATCAGACAAAGACAAAATGTGAGTACAAAACATAGTGGCAAATCAGAAAAATGTATATACAAATTATTTGACAGATAATAAAGTGCACAGGCACTGAAAAAATTCTTTAGCATATGCAGAACAAATAAACAGACTGGCAAGAATAATTAGATGTAGTACATAAAGTAAATGTTGTGCACACGCACTAAGTACAAAATACACTCCTGGAAATTGAAATAAGAACACCGTGAATTCATTGTCCCAGGAAGGGGAAACTTTATTGACACATTCCTGGGGTCAGATACATCACATGATCACACTGACAGAACCACAGGCACATAGACACAGGCAACAGAGCATGCACAATGTCGGCACTAGTACAGGGTATATCCACCTTTCGCAGCAATGCAGGCTGCTATTCTCCCATGGAGACGATCGTAGAGATACTGGATGTAGTCCTGTGGAACGGCTTGCCATGCCATTTTCACCTGGCGCCTCAGTTGGACCAGCGTTCGTGCTGGACGTGCAGACCGCGTGAGACGACGCTTCATCCAGTCCCGAACATGCTCAATGGGGGACAGATCCGGAGATCTTGCTGGCCAGGGTAGTTGACTTACACCTTCTAGAGCACGTTGGGTGGCACGGGATACATGCGGACGTGCATTGTCCTGTTGGAACAGCAAGTTCCCTTGCCGGTCTAGGAATGGTAGAACGATGGGTTCGATGACGGTTTGGATGTACCGTGCACTATTCAGTGTCCCCTCGACGATCACCAGTGGTGTACGGCCAGTGTAGGAGATCGCTCCCCACACCATGATGGCGGGTGTTGGCCCTGTGTGCCTCGGTCGTATGCAGTCCTGATTGTGGCGCTCACCTGCACGGCGCCAAACACGCATACGACCATCATTGGCACCAAGGCAGAAGCGACTCTCATCGCTGAAGACGACACGTCTCCATTCGTCCCTCCATTCACGCCTGTCGCGACACCACTGGAGGCGGGCTGCACGATGTTGGGGCGTGAGCGGAAGACGGCCTAACGGTGTGCGGGACCGTAGCCCAGCTTCATGGAGACGGTTGCGAATGGTCCTCGCCGATACCCCAGGAGCAACAGTGTCCCTAATTTGCTGGGAAGTGGCGGTGCGGTCCCCTACGGCACTGCGTAGGATCCTACGGTCTTGGCGTGCATCCGTGCGTCGCTGCGGTCCGGTCCCAGGTCGACGGGCACGTGCATCTTCCGCCGACCACTGGCGACAACATCGATGTACTGTGGAGACCTCACGCCCCACGTGTTGAGCAATTCGGCGGTACGTCCACCCGGCCTCTCGCATGCCCACTATACGCCCTCGCTCAAAGTCCGTCAACTGCACATACGGTTCACGTCCACGCTGTCGTGGCATGCTACCAGTCTTAAAGACTGCGATGGAGCACCGTATGCCACGGCAAACTGGCTGACACTGACGGCGGCGGTGCACAAATGCTGCGCAGCTAGCGCCATTCGACGGCCAACACCGCGGTTCCTGGTGTGTCCGCTGTGCCGTGCGTGTGATCATTGCTTGTACAGCCCTCTCGCAGTGTCCGGAGCAAGTATGGTGGGTCTGACACACCGGTGTCAATGTGTTCTTTTTTCCATTTCCAGGAGTGTATATCAGACAAAGACAAAATGTGAGTACAAAACATAGTAGCAAATCAGAAAAGTATATACAAATTATTTGACAGATAACAAAGTGCACAGGCACTGAAAAAATTCTTTAGCATATGCAGAACAAATAAACAGACTGGCAAGAATAATTAGATGTAGTACATAAAGTAAATGTTGTGCACACGCACTAAGTACAAAATATATCAGACAAAGACAAAATGTGAGTACAAAACATAGTAGCAAATCAGAAAAGTATATACAAATTATTTGACAGATAACAAAGTGCACAGGCACTGAAAATTCTTTAGCATATTCAGAACAAATGAACAGACTGGCAAAAATACTATGTTGACAAGTGACATAAGTGATGTGGCAAGAATCAGGATAGGAAAGGGAAGGATTGCATCATGGTTGTAGCACTTTAGATTGCACACAGCTGCTCTGAAAGTCCATATCTTTCCACAGAAGTACAACACCAAGTGACACAACTTGAAGTTCTTTTCCCATCAGAATTTATCAGTGTAACCTCCCCACCGTAATTTTAAAAGAAAGAAAATGGACAATACTTAATAGAAATGGGAGCCAAGTGTAACCTCCCCACAAAAAACGCTCGCGCGGTCAAGCGCAAACTCTCTGGTCACAGATGCTACAATGCCTCGCCATCGCTGCTATGTTACATACGTGTTTCAGTTCGTATAACAATTTCTTCGTCTTCGTGTGAGGAATGTGTCCTGCAGTTCGTGCCGTTACACCATGTCTCTAAACGCTTTGTTTGCGTGTTACAACTCATTTTCTCTAACTCATTAATCGTAGGAAACACACACGAAGAGAACGCACCACCATACCATATGCAACTCTTTCTCATAGACGATGTTCAATACGACCTCCATGAACATTGGTAAATGCACCAACCGGCAGACGTAGTGACTATCGGATGCGCTGATGTATCTATGGAGCATTGCGTATGGGAGTTCGGGGTTGGTTTTGGGGGAAGAGACCAAACAGCGAGGTCATCGGTCTCATCAGATTAGGGAATGACGGGGAAGGAAGTCGGCCGTGCCCTTTCAAAGCAACCATCCCAGCATTTGCCTGAAGCGATTTAGGGAAATCACGGAAAACCTAAACCATGATGGCTAGACGCGGGATTGAGCCGTCGTCCTCCTGATTGCGAGTCCAGCGTGCTAACCGCTGCAGCCACTCGCTAGCTATTGCGTATGGTTTCGCTGTCTACCATAATACGGGCACACAGGCTCTGAACATCTTGTACTGGGGTTCCATACACAGAATGATTCAAATGCCATCACAAATAAATGTCTAGTGGGTTTATGACCAAGGTGCGCGGAGGCCAGGCAATTGGTCCATCTCTAACTGTCCATCTGTCACCAAATCTGTTATTTAGAAGCTGGCGGACATTTACACTAAAATGAGGAGGTGCTCCAACATGCATGAGGTACTTGTTTCGCTCACAGCTGAAGGCACATCTGCTAACAGATCAGGTAAAACATTTTCAACGAAATTATGATACCATCATCTGTTGAGCCTGGATAGAACAAAGTGAGGCCGTACCAGTTACCAACGATGCCGGCTCAAACACTGACAGAAAATCTTTCTTAATGACTTGCTTCAACAATTTCGTGAGGATTGACGTCTTCCTATACTTGCCTATAAAGCACAGCGGTACGTCGAAGATATAGTACGCCCCGTTTTGTTCCCCTTCGTGCAAACCATCCTGGACTTACATTTCAGCAAGACAACACCTGCCCGTAAACGCCGAGAGTTTCTACTGTTTGTCTCCGTGTTTACAAACCCTACCTTGGCCAGCAAGGTGCCGGCCGTAGTGGCCGAGCGGTTCTAGGCACTTCAGTCTGGAGCCGCGCGACCGCTACGGTTGCAGGTTCGAATCCTGCCTCGGGCATGGATGTGGGTGATGTCCTTAGGTTAGTTAGGTTTAAGTAGTTCTAAGTTCTAGGGGAGTGATGACCTCAGATGTTAAGTCCCATAGTACTCAGAGCCATTTGAACCATTTGAGCCAGCAAGGTCGCCGAATCTCTCCCCAATTGAGAACGTTTGGAGCATTATGGCAGGGCCCTCCAATCATCTCGGGATTCTGACGATCTAACGCATCAGTTGGATAGAATTAAGCGCGATATACCTCAGGGTAGATCACATAACTAATGAGGAAGTATTGAATAGGATTGGGGAGAAGAGAAGTTTGTGGCACAACTTGACTAGAAGAAGGGGTCTGTTGGTAGGACATGTTCTGAGGCATCAAGGGATCACCAATTTAGTATTGGAGGGCAGCGTGGAGGGTAAAAATCGTAGAGGGAGACCAATACATGAATACACTAAGCAGATTCAGAAGGATGTAGGTTGCTGTAGGTACTCGGAGATGAGGAAGCTTGCACAGGATAGAGTAGCATGGAGAGCTGCATCAAACCAGTCTGAAGACCACAACAACAACATACCTCAGGAGGAGATCCAATTATTCTTTCGATCAATGCCAAACCGAACATCTGCTTCCATAAGGGCCAGAGTTGTACCAACGCTTTATTGAGTTGCTTAGCTTGTGAAAACTCTTTCTTCTGAACAAATTATCCAATTTTTCTGAAATGGTAAATACCAAGGGTAAAATTTTATAAATATGAAACAATCAATTTGAATATTTATTTGTACGACACAGTTATTAGGTCTCCCTTCTACCTACAAACCATCTGTTCGGGAGAAAGAGTGAGGGTAGTGAAGGTAGACGATTTTAGTTTCATTTAGCATCCAAACTGCACCGGTGCTAATTTTGACCCAGAAGACGTTCTGCTAGAACCATATACAGTTTGCCCCTTTTTGTACAGTTTTAATTGTCCTTGGCACAAGGTGCTTTGTGTAGAAATTTTAAATATTTCGGGCTCAACACCTGTAATAGCTGTATAATATACTTGGAATATATCGTTAATTCTTCAGCTACAGAATTTTTTGGCAAGTGAAATTCAGTATAGTTTTAAAACTAATTTTACAACGTGTGGACGGTAAATCCATGCTTCGTGCGCCATCTTGTACCTTCAAACAGACGATCCTTAGATACGGAAATTTTCAAATTAACTCACTTATGTTAATATCTTAACAATTTTTCTTGGAAATTTATGTTAGTTTCCAATAGTTTCAATTTCAAAATGTATTTAACTTATAACTGGCTTTTGATAATATGTCTGCTTAATTTGATTTCAGTTACTGATCGTTAGTGTGTAGTAGGGTAATAATATAACAGGTAGACGACTATATGCACTACTGGCAAGATTTTCTAGATTGAAACGCTTTGAAATTCGAATAGGGCATTGGTTCCTTGGTACACGACCATGGTTTTTTTTTCTTAATTCGGGAAAACATTAATTTTTCGGAGTGTTTGTATAATTTTGGAAGACAGCTGTGGCACACAAAAAGTGAACATCGTAATTTAAAAATGGAACTGGAAAATATCTTAAACTTCCTGTACAGAGCTGGCTAGAGATGAAGGTCCTATGATCCATAGGTACAACACTCTCATTTATTCTGATATTTATGCAACTAATAAAACAAAACACATGATATGGTAATCTGTTCCGAGCACACGTTCTATACTGGGTGCAAAAGCTTGTAACCTCGCAACAGATTAATTCCGTAACCTCGCAATAAAAATGTGACTAACCTCCCAATAAAAGTATAACTCATATATAACCTTTCAAAACAAATCTCGTAATGTAACCTTTCAATAATTATCTAACTGTGAATCTAGACTGGTAAATCTGCACGTCAGCTGTGCTGCGTCATGGCCTGAAAAATCATTCTGAATAAACAAAATTCTTACCTCAGTGATGTCGCTGGATAACGCGTATATATCTGCTACTATAAGAAATTTTTTTGGCACAGCCCAGTGCAATGCTGGCCACTAGATTTTGTTATCTATGAAAAATCAACTGATTTTATTTATGATAATTGGCATGACTATGGATATGAGAAATTAGTAAAAAATTTAAATTCAGATCAATGACTGTCAAAAGTTATCTTTATAAGAAAGATTATTATTGAAAAATTACTGAAAAATATTTAATGTGACTTTCATGTAACAATAGTACAAAATCAGTTGTAGCAATTAACATATGCGCACGGCAATAAATAACAATTATTTTGATTTTACGTTATACTACATCGCTCAGGCACCGCCATCGTTCTCCGTGACCGACCTACCCAACCACCCGACTGCGAGCTACTACTACTACTGCTGCCGACACTGCTCTCTGGTTCCGATTCTATTGTTAACTTGCATATCGCAGGCAGCGCGTGAGCAGTCCATCGAAGTTACATCTGCCCGAGTGCGTTAGCAATAAATTCCTTAGTCATGGACCTCTTACAAGCTTGCTCCATATCTCTTTTCTGCTCCGAAAGGCAGTGAAAAATGTATATCCAAATGTGTCTGTGGATCACCTGATAAGTCATGTCTTACCATTATTATTCCTGTATGAAAATCGCAATCGAAGCAGAGCACACTTTTAGGTTCAAACACGTATAATGACATCCAGAATGTTACAAACAGCTTTCTGAATAAGGAATGTCGCCTCCCCATAGGCGTCCAACGCAGTTACGAAACATGAATAAAAATAATATTGTATACGTTCGTTTGACATTTTTACATTGATTTTTATAATTATACTGAAAATGTTTCCGTTATTTGTAAATATGTATGAAATGAAACGTAGTTGTGCCACCACAGTATAACATACGGTCGTGACGCAAACTGCTGCAAAAGTTGTTGTCGTTTGACAATTGGAGCAACAATGGCGCTCCAAGCGGTGAGAAAGCAGTCGCATACGTCGTAAGAATAATGTTTGGTTTTAACTATTTTTCTATTTAATTAAATACACAGTTATTGTATTTTTGTTCTCTAGGCCTTATTAAGTTACCAAGAAACGAGTTATCCTAAATTAACTGATTCAGTGACATAAACTACAACTTATTCGTGAAGAAATCTTTCGAAATATGTGCATAATTGCAGCTTACCCAATTAAAGCATGAGAATATAAACAAATATTTCATGCATGAGAAGCATAGATTTCTGTTGTTATATTTTCCTATTATATTAGGCACTGACCCAGACCGTAAAATTTTTTTATGGAGTCTAATGATTCGCCCATTCTCACACGTCACTCGACTTTCAAGCACCCGAATATTTTTGGAAATGTAATTACCTTTACTTCAAAAGTCAATGTGTTGATTCTTGTAGGTTGTGACTCTGGTGTAGAAAACATTGTGCAATTGTTTTATTCTACGTCGGGAAACAGTGTTACTGTTTTAGGCGTTTTATACGTCTTTGTGGTTTTTCCTTCCGCTTCAGGTGTGGTGGCCTATTTGGTACATTAAATAATGTAGGTTTTACATTCCATACCAGTTTCCTACGTTCCACATTCACTGATTTGGGGGAAAGTATAGCGAGCAAAACTTCCCGCTGCAGGTTAGATACATGAAATCCTTCTGCAAAATGACAGATATTCTGCTGTTCACTAGAAATAGAAAACGATATTCTTCAGTAAATATCTGTATGTCACAAGGAAATTGTAAATAAACTCTTCTGTAATGTACCGTTTCATATCTCCCAGGGACCTTACGAGACTACAGAAACACAAATGTGGAGTCATTTATTGGTTATTGTAGATTGTACATTTATGGTACTACATACCCTCCACAAATCAATATAAACCGTACTAATCGCACTCATCCGATGTCTTATTCATATGTGTTGCTTGGTGACCACTTGGCGCGCTGCTATTGCGGTGGGTAATAAAAACAAGACGGAGTGTTGCGACTGTTATCTCAGACTGTGGTGATACTAAGAAATATATTGACGTAGGGTATTACGTAGACTCTGTGACCAAATGAAGAGGGAGGCTCTTTGGTGCAGCTGGATATCTTTAAAAACAACTGCAAAGCGAACACAACGATGCTATTAAACGTTCTTTGGGACGACGTACAATACAACGAACAACCGAAGACTAGTTTGTAAGTAACAGTAAAACTTTAGCTAAAGGTACCGCATAGTGCTTTGCAGACTTGCATGACCACAGAAAAATGTGACTGTAGCGTCTGCAGAAACTGTGTAGGGTGAGAGACAAATTAGCGCTTGAATACCACGTCATTTAGTAGCGCAGCTTCGTGTACATTTAATTTTATGAAATTTACTGTGCTTAGTAGTCCGAAAGTAGTGGAAATATTCACGGATTGATGTATTGCGCCACAATAGTCGAATCATACTAAAGCAAGCACAACAATGAAACATAATTCTTTTCGACCACTTACAGCTTTAGATTTGACTACGCCTATGGATAATTCGGTTCCTCATTTAAGTTGTAGTTATCTTAAAATTGTGGAAATATGGTTCTGCTTTGAGCAAACAGAAATTCTTCTTGCTTGACACCCAAACGTTTCAGTGAAATTTCACCAGCGTCAGTGAGTTTTTTTTATTTTCTGCCAAATAACATGTAAAGAAATTTTGCGTTATAATGTATACAGTTTTGAGATTATGGTATTTACATTTATAAAATTACAAACATATATACCTTAGTACCAAATACTCATGTTTATGTTGCCATACAGTTGATACTTCGTTGCAGTACGTCATTTGCAATTAATCAGGACTTTTCATTGTTATGTTGTATTTGCCAAAATGTTGCTCCTAAACTGAAACTATATGTTCTTTCTCTATCTGCTTTACTAATGTTAGATTATGGTACTTTCATATTCCGCTGTCTACACTGATTTGTTGTTCTGTACTTTATCATTATATATATATATATATATATATATATATATATATATATGTGTGTGTGTGTGTGTGTGTGTGTGTGTGTGTGTGTGTGTGTGTGTGTGTGTCTGTGTGTGTCTGCATGTGTGTGTGTATTTCTAGCTAGATGATATGTAGATGCTCTTTTAATATTGAGTTGTTCGCTTCGTATTGTTTCATTAGGCATCTCCTTCTGTTATTCGATTTTCCAAAGTCTTATGTGTAATCTTTGTGTTTAGGTCATCCTTCTAACAGATTTAATTTTGTTTTGTGAACTGTATGTCATTGAGGTTGACTAACCGTTTATGGGATGTGTGGTTTGTTTGACTACCGTTTCAAACCTTAGCTGGTGTGTTTCCTTCAAAACGTGTGTGGAGTTCCTGTTGTTTTTCCCATTTTCTTTCCATTAGCGTTCTTGTACGGTGTGTGCCTACTCATGATGTCATTAAATATGTCAGATATTTCAAAATGGAATGTGAGCAGTCAGAGACAGTGTGTCTTTCTTGGAATGTGAATATTTAATTTCCGGCTTCAGCCAGCCAACTTCAGCTTTGTGCTCAGCGTGTTGGGTTGTAGTTGACATAATGTTTATACTAACAAACACATAATTAGGCATAAATTTACCATCTGAAAAAAAGGCGAATACTTTCCTGTTCAAAAGTCGCTGACAGAAAATTGGGAATCAGCTGCCTCAATCCTCATTCCGCCTTTCTCAGCAAAATTTTTGGCAAGCGCATATATTCGCGCTCTTTTAACAGAGAACATTATAAATCCTCTTACCCATTCTCTCTTTGCAGTTAAACCTCCGTACTCAGCATCTCATCCATACTGCCACACACTACATATGTCTCACTCCTGTTGGCTCCTTTTTCCGCTGTTGAATTGCAGTACATCCCCTTACCAGTGTCTCCTCTCTCAGTCTCCTTTTTTTTTCTTTATTTCCCACTGCTACCGTCTCCACCATACCTCGCCAACTCAAAACTTCTACGGTGTCCAACTTTTTCAACTACACCAACGTGGGTCACATATCGTTTTTGACTAGTAATCAAAATGTCCTCGGTCCCGGGTGCGAACCTCGCCACTAGTTAAATTTTCAATAAAAATCATATGCAGTGGTAGCCGAAGACTTTCGGCATAAGAAGTCACCTTCGTACTGGCAACGGCCTTGTCAAAGAGGGTGGAGGAGCGAACAGAGCTCAGGGCGCACTCAGCCCTTGCGGTAGAAACTGTTCTGAAAGGTGGAAGAATCAGCATTGATCAACGGCATAAGGAAGCAGAAGTCAATAGAAACCACTGCATCAAAGGCACATATTGTGTATCTACAGGACCTGAAGCCTGTCACTGAAAATAATGTCATGATGGTCTCTCCATTGGCGAATGATTCCGGAATAGTCCCCCAATCGGATACCTGGGAGGGGACTGTCAAGGGGGAGCTGACCATGAGAAAAAGATAGAATAACCAACGAAAGGATAACGTTCTCCGAGTCGGCGCGTGGAATGTCAAACGTTTGAACGCGGTAGGGGGACTATTCCGGAATCGTTCGCCAATGGAGAGATCATCATGACATTTTTTTCAGTCACGGGCCTCGGGTCCTGTAGATACATAATACAGTTTTCAGATTATAGTATTTACATTTATGAAATTATTAACAAAAAATATATACCTTAGTACCACATGCTAAAAAGCTTATGTGCCCATCTGATTTTTGCGGCACAGTTCATATTTTTTTCTAGTATGTCATCTGCAATTAATCAAGCTTTTCAATGTGATGTTACGTACATTTACCAAAATGTTGGAGCAAAAATGAAAAAAAAGTGGTTTTTCTCTCTTTGATTTGCCAGTGTTAGATTGGAGTATTATATTCTGCTAAGAACACTGATCTGCTGCTTTTTGTTTAACTATCATTAGTCAGGAGACAGTTACAAGTAACAGTGTTCGAAAACGTTGCGACAATATGTTGATTAAGAATTATGTGTACGTTCCTGTGTGTGTACCTACTTGCTGTTGATTCCTCTTTTACATACCCTGTCGGGACATGCATCGAATAACAATCAAATTAATATTTGTGACCCACTTAATTTTTTTCATATATGATCTTCCTACCTCACTAGATGAGTCATCAGATAATGTAGATACAAAAACGACGCAGATTCAGTTCATTTTTATGCAAATGTGCGGTACCACCTTTATACCACTTACTCAGTTAGAGGGACTGGTAAAGGAGAATCTATTCCATGGCCACCACTCTTGCCATGGCTACCACAACAGAGAACTGTTGACTGTTTTCTGTTAGGTACTAAGACGACTTGGTGTAAACTACTCCTGTAACATCAGATAAAGATCTTATCGTAACAAACGGTCATGTGACAGAAATATTAACTGTACATACCCATTTCACAACATGTGTTAATCTCCATATCGCTTGCTAGTTGGCTTCCTTCTCCGCTCACTAAATGAATTCCGAAGCAGTTTAATAATGTACGTTGTAACTGTCCCAGATTGGTGTTAGGAACAGCGAGGCTAAAGATGTGGACCGATTGAAATTTTGAAAACGCAGACTTCATATCGGAATCTGTCAACCACTCTATGTTGTGCGATTGGTTAAAATTATAGGATTACATCGAATGACTACAGACTTAGGTCGTACGATGATAAGAGAGAAAGATAGTGAAAATTAGTAACAAAGCTACGTCAATGGCGGATCGGTGCCACCTCGAAGTGTTGCGTCTCTCTCACAAAAACCGAGCGAGGTGGCGCAGTGGTAGCACACTGGACTCGCATTCGGGAGGACGACGGTTCAATCCCGTCTCCGGCCATCCTGATTTAGGTTTTCCGTGATTTCCCTAAATCACTTCAGGCAAATGCCGGGATGGTTCCTTTGAAAGGGCACGGCCGATTTCCTTCTCCATCCTTCCCTCACCCGAGCTTGCGCTCCGTCTCTAATGACCTCGTTGTCGACGGGACGTTAAACACTAATCTCCTCCTCCTCCTCTCACAAAAATGCTGAAAAATCGAACTTGTAGATCAATGATTATTAACATATGTGGATTAGCACCGTAGGAAAGTATTCGAACACAACTCGAATGAAAATTACTTTAACATGTAATAGATTATTCAGAGCTACAGACAACGATGCTTACAAGACAAGAATGGTAAAAGACAAAAGCGAACAAGCATCTCGTAGCTGCCATCGAAGAAAAAACTGATGACCGTGCACTCGTTTATTTGTACAGATAGTATCGATATTGCCATATGGACTCTTTTTTCCTCAATCGATATATCAATTATATCTTTCTTTGCAGCAGCATACACAAAAATTTACACACAAAAAAATAATTTGTATTAAAGGGGTCTTATATCTCGATATACATACTGCATTCAAGTTAGATGTCAAAAAATTGAACCCTGTTTGTGATACACTGCACCGCATTGCAATCTTGTTGAGTTTGTTTAACGAAATGTCAAACACTAACGTATATCCACACTTCTGACGACTAATAGGAGCAGCAATATTGAATGATGAGACATAGGATGTTTTGGTGTGCATATTTAATTTCAAATTTCCTATTTGTCCAAGATACATTGCCAGATTAAGAGTTCGTTAATTGAAATATATGGCTGCCTTGGCTAGGTTTACATCCTGAAGTAAGCCGCTCAGATCATAGTCGAAGTCCTTGTATGCGTCATAGAATATAGCTTTCTGATACCGTGAGCTGACGCATGTCGACTGTGGACAGTTCGTGTGTTTGCTGCGCCGGATGAATACGCGAGGCCTACTACAGCCTTATGAATTACTTTCCACATATTTACCATGTTGCGTGAGTAAACTATGCGGGACCTATAGCCTTAATTCAATTACTGAGATTCATTGTAGCAGGTGTTCGTGGAACACACAACAATGCTGAGGACGCGTGGCACTTTTTCCCTCAGAGTGCGGTGGAGATGACGTTGATAAATACCTTTACAGTCAATTGCTTGCTCTTTACGTATAATTATGGAAATGACGGGAAAAGAGAAGGTGTAACCCTGTGCTAACACATATAGCAGCTTCTTCTTTAGCATATTGCTCAGAGAAGGTTAACGTCCTACTCATTTGGAAGCACCATCCCCATTTAAAAAAAATCACTGGCTATCTCCCAGGTTTTCACCATCCCTAGAAAGTTAAAATTAAAAGGAAGATCAGCGTTGGTCGTAATATTGATGCTTTATTGATAGCACAATCGATTTGCTATCGGTGCTGTACACATTAAACTCAGACACTGGTATCAGGTTATCAATAACCAAAACTGAGAAGCGATCACAATAATATAATATTGTGAGTCGCCAATCACATCTAGAAAGGTTAGCTGTTGGTCCTTTTCTACTTCCACAGTAATTTTTTTGTTGGCGTGGAAGCTGTTCAGATATCTTAGGAAGTCATCAAGCTGTTCCTCATCATAGCTCCACACAATCAAGGTATCGTCGACTTATTTGTACCACGCCTTAGGTTTACAAGGTGACAAGTCCAGTGCCCGAGCTTCAAAATTTTCCATGAAGAAGTTGATCACCATTGGACTAAGTGGTCTACCCATAGCGACGCCTGTCAGCTGTTCGTAAAAGTTGCCATTCTACTTGAAATAGTTCGTAGTGAGAAACGCATGAAAGATGGTTCAAATGGCTCTGAGTACTATGGGACTTAACCGCTGAGGTCATTAGTCCCCTAGAACTTAGAAATACTTAAAACTAACTAACCTAAGGACATCACACACATCCATGCCCAAGGCAGGATTCGAACCTGCGACCGTAGCGGTCGCGCGGTTCCAGACTGAAGCGCCTAGACCCGCTCGGCCACCCCGGCCCGCATGAAAGAGCTTCGTGACGTCTTGTGGGAAAATGGAACCGATTTACTCCAGAGTGTCACTGAGTGGCACTTTGGTAAACAAAGAAACTGCATCGAAGCTGAGTGGGATGTCGTTTGGTCCAAGTTTTAGTTTCTTCTGCCTCTCAACGAAATCTCCTGAGTCCTTTATGTATATTTCAGTCTTTCTCACGTGCGGCTGGAGCAGAGAGGCCAAGTGTTTCGCCAGTTTATACGTCCGTGAGCCAGGAGTGCTAACTATCGGTCTTAATGGAACACTATTCTTATGGATATTTGGTACACCATACAGCCGAGGTGATAGTGCTTCTGCGTTCCGCGCGTTCCTTTGTACGTCGACCAAGAGAAGACGCACT
This sequence comes from Schistocerca serialis cubense, assembly GCF_023864345.2. Classification (NCBI taxonomy): domain Eukaryota; kingdom Metazoa; phylum Arthropoda; class Insecta; order Orthoptera; family Acrididae; genus Schistocerca; species Schistocerca serialis. The sequence goes on along the minus strand of NC_064642.1, from coordinate 448,799,943 downwards.
GATTAACAGAATCGTATTCCGTGTGATCCGCTGTGTCGGATCTGCGCTTAGGTTTCAGTACGTCACCGGATCTAATATGTCCAAGATTTTCTGCTCATAACTGACGGTCAGAATCGGCCGTATATTGCGCAAACACAGCTTAAAGACTTTTTACAAACCGACAAAGAAGGTTAAAGAGTGTCTCAGACCGGCAAAAGAGAAAAGTGACCCACTTTCAATACCACACACCATGTACATGCGGAAAGTTTATGTTGGAATTACTTGAATCAGTCAACGCCAGGTTCACTGAACGTAAGCTTCATTGCAGGTTGAGACAGGTGGAGAAATCGGCAGTGGTGAAACACATGCTATGTGAGACGGACCACATAGCGAAATACGCCGACACGGAAGTTCTTGCCGTGTAGAATAGCTATTACATCCGCTTGTTCAGAGAAGCTATAGAAATACACAAACATGACAATAGTTTCAACACGAAAGAAGAACGGATTCTGGATTCCCGTGCTACAGCGAACGACCGTCGCAGGTAGCAGGGGAGAACCGCAGCGGAAATGACCAGGGAAAACCCCTTGGACGTTGGCGCGCCAGGTACATATATCTACGGCCCCGAGCTCGACTCGAGTACACACCAGCAATGAAGGGTGAAGCTTTGACCACAGCAGCCACTTGTGCTAACGTCAGAAGAATCATCAAACATGCGCCAGCCGAGGAACCCGATACAGAAGCCAACATGTAGTTTGTCAACAAGTGGCCACGAAAGCATTAACATTTTTTGTCTCAGGGATATTGGGAAGCTAACCATTATTCTGGAATACTTCTAAAGGAAGTAACTGTCAGTAAGTGTGTCTTTCATTTAGCATGGAGGAAAAGGATAGAAAGCTAGTAACAAGTAATTCGATTTTCGGGACTCAAATCCTAAACTGACTAAGCACACGTAAAGACACGTAAGCAACAAATTTTTATGAATGATGTGGGAAACAAGAGATTTTGTTCGATTACTCCTACTGTGACACATTTGCTGCTACACCTGATCTGAACCATTTCTATGTGAACTGGAGGCTCGCTCAAAAGTAAACAGAAGCGTGACTGGTGACGACCACTGAGAGTCACTCCAGATAGATGCGTGGGCTGGTCCATTTTTTCCAGCCGCAGCCTACACAATGACGACTGCTGCCATCAAATGCAACCGTGTCGCGCACAGTATTGTGAAAGCCATTAGTTTTCTTATAACAAAAAATGGTTCAAATGGCTCTGAGCACTATGGGGCTTAACTGCTGACGTCATCAGTCCCCTAGTACTTAGAACTACTTAAACCTAACTAACCTAAGGACATCACACACATCCATGCCCGAGGCAGGATTCGAACCTGCGACCGTAGCGGTCGCGCAGTTCCAGACTGTAGCGCCTAGAACCGCTCGGCCACTCCGGCCGGCTGTGTATGATAACAACCCACTGCCTTATAATGAAATGCTGCAGCATATCTGACTAAACATTCGCCTTCAGTACTCCATTTTTCTCAAAGCCATTATTTTGGGTGTGGATAGGTGACTTACAACACATGGAACAGAAACTTGGATCCTTGAAGAAAAAGATTGTAACGTGCGTAAAAGTCTAGTGAGACCTTGACCAAGCAGTGGATGTCAAATGGCTGAAGAAGATTATGATAATGATGAAGTACCCACAATTCGTACGTGGTGCATAATGGGCAATAAATGTAGAAATAAAACGCTTATCGTGTATTTATATTTGTCCCACAGTTGGTGCATCTAGTCCTGTAATTTTATTAATAACAAACAAATAATATGCAGCAGTTTAATTAGTTTGTTTAAAAGCATTTTGTTGCACTATTAGTTAACAGAAATTTACATAAAGTAAATTAGTTCAAGCTGAATCGCATAAAAAACCTATCACCACATAAATGAATTGCCCAAAGCCCGTTCCATAAAGTGCACTAAATAGTCGTTAACTTCTTGCGTTATAGGCACTAGGTGTCTGCTTGTTCCATAGTCTGGTGAACAAGAACTGTATCTCATCTTCGCCCATTACTGATGTAAATTTCGTACACCACCTGACGCAGTTGCGTCTCCCGAACCCACTTGCATATTGCCGATCAAACGAATTGCGGGGGCTACGAAAACATGATTTTCGGTAGCTCACATAATTATTGATCGAATTCAGAAATTTTAAATGCTGTCATAATCTACTCTTTAAGAACTACAACGGTACGTTAAAGGTTTCACACAGTAAGTCAAATGTTAAAGCTAGAAACATTGTATGTCTTAAGGCAGCTTAGTTCATGACGCGCAAATTACTCACATTATACTCATCCCGTATTTGAGAATGAAAGCACTTAGCGACTTCCGACTAACTTTAACATAATTTCAAACCTTTTACGTAATTGTTTCTTGTTGACATTTCCCACAGAATAATGGAAGGAAATAAGTTCATCTCTTACTACATCTTCGCTGGTTATGCAGTAGAACTTCAGCATCAGCCATGACGTTTTAATTTTTTACTTCTTTACTACTAACTGTATTTGCAACACTTTTGCAGACAGTACCCACATACACCACCGAATGTATTTGCAAAATTGTACCTTTATACGTCACATATTCCAGGAGATACGAAATCATAAGCATTGAAATACGTGAAAGACTGTATTTTCTTAAAACGAAATGCAAAATAGCCCGGTTATACTCATCCGTTGGTTGACAATGAGAGCACTTAGCGATTTTCAAGAGACTTTAAATATAATACGAAGTTGTTTTATATATGGAAGTTCGATTCATTAAAGAATCGGAGATGGGGTATTGTGGGCTAATGCTAAACGGGCTATGAAATGACAGCTGGAAGTTGGTGGTAGAAACATTTGGCTTCAGTGTAAAAAGCAGACTTAAATGAAACGCATAAACTGCTGTTAAAGAAGTTACTTTTGAAGAAACAATATGGAGAGGGAGTTAACAACCTTTTGCTTTTTATCTTGTCGATAATGTATTGACTAAGGTTGTGACTACGTCTGGCTGTTTAGTAATGAATAATAGGCATCTACAGTGAAAACAGGTTTTTACCTTATTTCTTTTTGTCATTAATGCGCAGTGCATTTCGATCCTTGTCCTCTTAAATTAATGTTCTGTTTAAAGATACCGTAATTTCCCATATAATTTTTTTTCATTTCTGTGCCTTTTCTATATTTTTCACATCACTTTAAAACAACCTACAGGCCTAAATATATTCAAATGTACGTTTGCAATTACAGATACTGAAAATATTGACAACTACATATCATTCACACGACACTTCAGTTATCAAATGTACATACATTATCTTTCATTAAACCGCTGACTCAAAGAGAACATGTCGTAGACGTACAAGAAGAGAAGTTATATCAACGATATTCTGACAGTGTAGACTCCATGGCCATGTCTTTCTGCACCTTGTTACTTAGAGGTCTTCTTTCGGTGACTATTCTTAGTCTTTCTCCAGCTGTCTTTGCACTGAAAGGGCATTGACCCACCGCAACTTCAAATAGGGAAATAGATTTTTCGAAAGAGTAGTAACATATAATGAGATCTGAATTCATTATTATGAATCTGAACCCGACCAGCGACAATAAATATCCCATTCTGGGACCTAATTCAAGAAAAAACCATAGTATGGAAACAGGACGATCAATTTATTACAAAATTTGTGAAGTACAGCCTTCTATAATTAATCATAAACATATATGTGTGCTTAACAATACACGAAAGACTTTGATGTACAGCCAATGAAGAGTCTTTGTCGGTGACGACGGTTAATTACATGATAACTGGAGCAGAAAGTTCTGAGACAGCAATTCACGCCTTGTAGCGTGAAATCATTAACTTACTGTAAGCGGACTTACGAGCTGTATGTGCCTGCTGAATGCACGAATGACTAAAGCTTAGAATTTAACATATCGTCAGCTTACTCTCAAGAAACTAGAGGTAACAGTGGTTGAGCAGGAACGAGGAATAAATTATCCGTATCGCCAGCTCTGCGTACTGCACTGTTAGCTCAAAAATGGTACAAATAGCTCTGAGCACTATGGGACTTAACATCTGAGGTCATCAGTCCCCTAGAATTTAGAACTACTTAAACTTAACTAACCTAATGACATCACACTCATCCATGTCCGAGGCAGGATTCGAACCTGCGACCGAAGCAGCAGCGCGGTTCCGGACTGAAGCACCTAGAACCGCTCGGCCACCGCGGCCGGCTCCACTATTAGCAATGTACATAAAAGCAGGTAACGTTCTCCAGGCATTCGCCATATCCAAAAGTTTGTATCGGTTTGCCACAGGGTATAGCGTGATTCATCACTCAAGATAAGTCTTTGGCAGTCATCTACTGTCCAGTGATGTCGCTCTTTACTACTCCTCAAGTGTCGTCTGACATTGAATACACAAATGGTTGACTTATGAGCAGCTGCTTGACCGTTGTATCCCATTCTTTATAACTCCCTACGCACAATCGCTGCTCTAGCTGGACTGTTGGTAGCAATTTGGTACTCACGAGAGATTCCCTCCGCTGATCGCAAGTGATTTTTTAAAAGGACCCTCCGCGGTGCTCGACTGTTCCCTTTTATCAGTACACAAGGTCTGCCTTGACCTTTGTTTAGCCATGGTCGTCCCCTCGCATGTACACTTCGCAGTCACTTCAGCAACAGTCGACCTAAGCAGCTGCAGACGGATTGAAATATGCCTGACATGTTTGTTACTTAGGTGACATCTAGTGACTTGTCCACGCTCGAAGTCAGCAAGTCCTAACGACCGAGATATTCTGCCATTATTGCTTCTCTGCTGATAACACAATACTCGCTGTCTCCTTTCATACTGGCCCTTGTTACGTTTAGTGATCAATTCCGCATTACACAGGTGTGTAACTATTGGTTTAAGTGCAATACTTCTGAACAGATAGTGTTTTTATTTTTGGTATAAAAGTAGCGGAGGTTTTAACTTTGTCTCAGAGATCACAACGACGTTGGCGACCCTATGATTTAGTAGCGTAGCAGAGTAAAGGGTAAGTCTGAGTTCACCAGTAAACGTTTCCGAGTAGATCAACGGGACAATTGTAGCGTAATTTGTCTCGCACGCTGCACACTGGTTAGAGTGTCTGGATTCTGGTAGCGGCCGCTAGTGGGACTTAGCTTGACGCCACGGAAGCTCCAGCCGCGCGGAGTGGCCGCGCGGTTTGAAGCGCAATGTCACGGATTGCGCGGCCCCTCCCGCCGGAGATTCGAGTCCTCCCTCGGACATTGGTGTGTTTGTTGTTCTTAGCACAAGTTAGTTTAAGTAGTGTGTAAGTCTAGGGACCGATGACCTCAGCAGTTTGGTCCCTTAGGAATTCATATGCATTTGAACATTTGAACGGAAGTTCCGACGACGAAACTAAACGAACGTTTCAACTCATCGTCCGCAAAAACTACTACAGAAAGTCTGATTTGACCTATTATAAATTGTTTGTGAAGACCTGCGACTTTGAAAACAGTCGGTTTGTTTGTAAGTGACTTTTCTGCTACCAGGCACGATTTTCTTTTATTTATCTACGTCTACATCTACGTGATTACTCTGCTATTCACAATAAAGTGCCTTGCAGAGGGTTCAATGAACCACCTTCATGCTGTCTCTCTACCGTTCCACTCTCGACCGGCACGCGGGAAAAACGAGCACTTAAATTTTTCTGTGCGAACCCTTATTTCTCTTATTTTATCGTGATAATCATTTCTCCCTATGTAGGTGGGTGCCAACAGAATGTTTTCGCAATCGGAGGAGAAAACTGGTGATTGAAATTTCACGAGAAGATCCCGTCGCAATGAAAAACGCCTTTGTTTTAGTGACTGCCATTCCAATTTACGTATCATGTCTGTGACACTATCTCCCCTATTCCGCGATAATACAAAACGAGCTGCCCTTCTTTGTACTTTTTCGATGTCATCCGTCAGTCCCTCCTGATGCGGATCCCACACCGCACAGCAATACTCCAAAATAGGGAGGACAGACGTAGTGTAAGCAGTCTCTTTGGTAGACGTGTTGCACCTTCTAAGTGTTCTGCCAATGAATCGCAGTCTTTGGTTTGCTCTACCCACAATGTTATCTATGTGATCGTTCAATTTAGGTTATTTGTAATTGTAATCCCTAAGTATTTAGTTGAATTTATAACCCTCAGATTTGTGTGACTTATCGTATAATCGAAATTTTGCGGATTTATTTTAGTACTCATGTGAATAACTTCACACTTTTCTTTATTCAGGGTCAATTGCCACTTTTCGCACCATACCGTTATCTTATCCAAAGCATTTTGCAAGTCGTTTTGATCATCTGATGACTTAACAAGACGGTAAATGACAGCATCATCTGCAAACAATCTAAGACGGCTACTCAGATTGTCTCCTACGTCGTTAATATAGATCAGGAACAGTAGAGGGCCTATAACACTTCCTTGTGGAACGCCGGATATTACTTCTGTTTTACTCGATGACTTTCCGTCTATTACTACGAACTGTGACCTTTCTGACAGGAAATCACGAATCCAGGCGATACTCCGTAGGCACGCAGTTTGGTTAGAAGACGGTTGTGAGGAGCGATGTTTAAGTACGAGTAGTTATCAATGTCTATTAGTGTATACTGTGGACAGAAGATTGTGTATGATGTTTAAAATGTAAAAAAATTTACACAAAGCGTTCCCCATTTTTCAAGTGCGTTTTTCCCTGTGTACTGCGCTATTTTTACGTAATGTATTTGATATGTGAGGTTCTGGTTTGTACTGTTTCCTTTACTGCAGTATATTTAAAAAAACGCAATTTTTAGTTGGTTATCAATCTTTACATGTAGTTAATGACGAAATGTGGATAACTATTCGTACTTAAACAAGCCAACAGTTACAAGGATGTTTTAAGATATAGTCGACAGAGATAACGCTACTGGTCTTCCACAGAGTACGCTTTTGTCCAGATGGTATTTCAATTAAACACAATTTTCTTACATTTATTTTGCAATGGTGCTTCTTCCTGTGTGTTACAGGTTTATTTAAGCACACTGTCAAATCATATAAAGAAATTCACTGATTCACTTCAAGTTTCTCGTTTAATACTTTATCTTCGTATTTCCTGCAATGTGATTATATCTCCAGTTCTCCTAACAAATCCATTTTATGACCTTTATTTAGTGGCAGTTCTTTGACATTTTCTTCTAATATATCCAAATGAATGCCCTGTACTACGTATGTACTATTGCTGATGCTGTGTATCTGTTGTGTATGTAGGCTTCAATGTTTTCTGTGTACCTGATGCTGAAAACTGGTCCTGTTTGTCCTAGGTAGAACATGGAGCATTACTGGTATATTAATTTGTATAGTCCAGAGTCTGAGTATGGGTCATGATTACACTTTATATTATGTATTAGTTTTTGTTGCAGTTTCTTTGATGTAGAAAACCCAATTTAAGTTTGTTTTTTGAAAATATTTCAGGCTTGTGTTACATATTGCCAATGTATGGCATGCTAGATATGAATTTGTTTTTGTCTTTTTCTTTTGTGGTGCAGTTTGCGTCTGGATCTTACTTCACTTTGTCTAGTACTGTGTCAACCAGGGAAAAAGTACAACAATTGGCAACTGCAATCTATTCCACTAGTTTTATTTCTTGTTGTTTGTTTTCTTGGTTCAAAGGTGTTTTAGTTCTACGTAGCACTGACCTGAATGCTGCCTGTTTTAATATTTTTTGTGTGGGATCTGAAATTTAAAAACCTCTCTCACACCGACCTGATTTAGCTTCACTGATCAGGATAGTAAAAAACATGCGTATATTAAGGGAATTTTCATTCACAAAGCAGGCTTATCACATTCACACAGTTCAATACTGTTCTATCCTGATCAAATTGAGCTTAACTTAAATTCCATAAGGCAGTGAAGCAATTTCGAAGTCTCGGTGCGACGAAAATTGTCAGTCGATCTCCTGAAAACATTTGTAATAATTATTAACTTTCGGTGATCACATGGGGAAGACCGGAGATCTGCTGGTAAGACCGTGTGAGCCCATTTATTGAAAGTAATAAACTGGATATCTTGAGCGTACATACCGGCAGGTTCGTCCAGCGTAAATCAGACGTTCCCCACAGATCCCGTGCAACACAGCGTAGTAAGCTGACACTGTCAATAACAATCAGTTAAATAATACGCGAACACACTTACTTTAGTTTATTTCATGTATTAAATTCCTTCTCATACAGAATCTCATCAAGATGGCGACTATCTCAACAATACATACACATACATCTTCGTTCTTTCGCGGCTAATCGGCAAGATCTGAATCATTCTTTTCATAAGAGAAAACATAGATAGCAGAGAAGCTATTCCATGGAGTAAGTGCACGCTCCAAGGAATAATAGGGCTTGAAACTACTTTGCGTTGATAATCATCGTATATTAAAGTTTAGAAAAGAAGAGATATTTCGAGATATGTACTGAGTTATATAATTTATAAAATTTCTGAAAATATCGCGGAGAGACCGGTGCAAGAGACATTACACTGTTTATAGATGTTTGGGTGACATGAGGTTCTAGCGACTGTGGCGTTAGTCACTGTATTTGTCCTGTAAATTTTGGGTTGCATGTGTTATTCTGTCTTGTAATATTTAGCACCAGGTAGCTGATACTTTTGTCTTATTTATGTTTCACTGTTAATGTAATTTTCGCATGTAGCTTATTGAAGCAATTTGTGATGTCTCTTATGGCTTTGGCATCTCCTTCCGCTAACATTAATGCGTCATCTACATATCTCCTATAAAATTCAGTTTCCTTTGTGCATAGTTCTTGTTCCCGGTGATTTATGTATATGTCTGCTATGGTGCCAGATATACATGATTTGATTGCTAGATCAATGGTTCAAATGGCTCTGAGCACTATGGGACTTAACATCTGTGGTCATCAGTCCCCTAGAACTTAGAACTACTTAAACCTAACTAACCTAAGGACATCACACACATCCATGCCCGAGGCAGGATTCGAACCTGCGACCGTAGCAGTCGCGCGGTTCCGGACTGAGCGCCTAGAACCGCTAGACCACCGCGGCCGGCGATTGCTAGATCATCTAGTTGCTTTATGTTACCATTAAAAGTAAAGCAATTTTAAGTTAGGGTTAGCTGAAGGAGTTCCATAAATTCAACAATCTCTGTGCATGCAAGTTTTTTATGTTTCATGAGGTTCTTTTGGATAACTGTTACAGCTTCTTGTATGGGTATGTTTGAGTAAAGGCTGGTAATATTAAGCGATAAAAACTGAGTATCTTGAGGGAGCTTTTTGGCTTTTACTTCTTCAGATAGTATCATGCTGTTTTTTTTTATAGAATATGATGTTTCATATGTACAATTTTTCATCGGGTGTTTTATTTAGTTTCTGTGGCAGTTTGTTTGTTGGGGAATTTATAGAGTTTACCACGGTGCATGCCAGACTACCGTTTTTGTGTATTTTTGACTGTGCTCTAAAGTGTGGTGATTGTGGATTCATACATGTAAGATATTTGTTTTCAGTTTCTGTCAATAGCATATGTATGTTCCAGTTGTTCTGTCCCTTTGAAATTGTTTTGTGGGTCCTTTTTAAAGTGTTGAATATTGTTAGCATCGAAGAATTCCTGTGTTTTGTCAATGTAGTCCTTTTCTTTCATCACAACTAATTTACTGCTTTTGTCTGGCTTTGAAACTACGGATTCTTTACTTTTCAGTTAATTATGTATTGATTTTAGGGTTTTCTTTGTGTATCATTTATTGTATATTTATATCTAAATTTATCTTCATTCATTTCTTTCTCAAGGAGATCGCTTACTTTGTGAGCTATTGCTGCTTTTTTTGCATTTGAATTTAATTTTGCAGCAGCTGCTGCATTTTTAGTTGCAACCTAGATTATATTAGTGTATGATAGTTGTATTTTAGTCCTTTTTGGAGCAGATTATTTTCTCTTTGGTCGAATTCTACATCTGTTCTTCCAAATTTGCCTACTACATACATATACATAAAAAGCGATAACCAACTAAAACTTTCGCTGTATTTTTTTTTTATTATTATTATTGCAATGAAGTCAATAGAACAAAGTAGAAACTCACAACTCAAAAGACATTACGTAAAAATGTCATAGAACACAGAGAAAAGCACACTTCGAAATGAGAATCATTTCCCCAAACGCGTCGCGTAAAATATAAACAAAAGAAAATTGTGACTGGTAGCAGAAAAGTTATTTATATACAAATCCACTAACTGAATGAGTTCCACGGAACAGCAACGATGCAGTTACTCCACAGTAGCGACCCCCATCGAGCACTGAACTCCCCAAACGGCAAGAGTTCCCCTAAGTTGCTGCTGTTTCCGATGGGTGAAGAGGTACGGAGAAGGCCCTCCGACGCCGCGGGCGAGCGACGCTGGAGGCTTGCACGTGTAGCCCGCGGCAGGCAGGCGGCGGCCGCCATTGGCTGGAGCCAGCGGCGCGCATGCGCAGTGGCGGCTTCCCCCTCCGGGGCGCCCGGGGCCACAGCTTCCAGGCCGGCGGCGCAGTCAGTGTCCAGTGGCAGGCGAGCCGTGGCGGTATGTAGCGCGCTGACGGATGCGGCGTCGCGATGTGTCGTGCATTGTGGTCGCGTTTGTGTAGGGGCCGCCTTCTGCATGGATATGTCGTGTTCCTCGGCCTCCTGCTGTTCCTACAGGTAAACCGACGCCCTGTGGATACCGACAGAAGACACTGCCTGCTACCACCATCACCTTTCTTTAATCGTATTTGTGTGTGTTGTTTATTTTGATGTTGAGTGCCAGTGAGAAAGCTTTGACGTCTGTACTCCTCTGTGTCGTTTGTGATATATCTGCGGATGGACCACGGATTTCTCAGCAACTCGGCTAGGACCACTGCAGAATGTGTCACCGTTATGCTTCTGGATATGACAACGGCATCTCTGAGCGTTTCGGACTCGGTCCGAACATCTAAATTTCTTTTTCTTTTGGTTGTGTCCGGGCGTTAAAGGCGTGTTACACAACTAGATACTTTCGTTATTTATCACGCAGCTGCTAATGTTGGCTAGTTTTTATGCATGACGCACAAGGGGGTCGTTCTGAGCGTCTATTTCAAAACAGAAGCTGGCTGGACCGGTGATGCTACAAACGCTCTTCATCAGATGAGTAGCTGCGCTTCTATACAATCACAGATCTTGTAACACTTGCATTTCTCTTCCACTATTTGCATAAAGATGCAATTTTGAATGTAGTACAATGAGGTAAAAAGTCGCCTGTCGCTGTCTGACGCACAATCCGATCCGAAAGGCAATCGTAATGTTTTCAGCTGCAGAGTCCTGCAGTGAAGTCGACCAGCGTTAGGATTATTTGCGTTACAACGCTTTGGGAAGAGTTCTTCAATTACAGAAATTATACTTTGTTTCATGTATAATTCCTCAAACAAATGTGAGTGAAACGTGCAGTTAAGCGAACGAATGAGGTGATTTGAGCTCAAGATATTTTTTCGTGATTTTCTTAAATAGCACAAGTCAAACGACGGGTTGGTTCCTTTGAAAGGGAATACGACGAATTTCGTTTCTCAATCCGCGCTTGTGCCCCCGTCTCTGATCACTTCATAGTCGACGAGACGTAAATGAACCGTGTGTGTGGCTACGGCCTCCCATCGAGTAGACCGGTGTCGTGGTGGAAGACTTTATAGTTGACGCCACTTTGGAGACTTGCGGGTCGATGAGGATGAGATGACGAGGACAACACACCACCCAGTCTCTGAGCAGAGAAAATCTCCAACCTGGTTGGGGTTCGAACTCAAGCCCCTCGCATGCCATTTTGCAGCGCTGATCACTCCGTTGTTGAGGCGGACTTCACGAAATATTAAACCGCAATATTCCTACTTTCTTCACGTCATAGTCCACAGCTGCATGGACAGTTGCCGGATGGCTACAAAAGCAATGAGACTGTTTACATCTTCATCTGTATTCTACAAGCCATGTTACGGCATGTACCATTGTTACATCCCCACTTTGCTGTTCCAGCTGGGTATGGTGGGTGGGAGGAGCGTTTGTAGGTAAGCCTCCGTGAGAGCTCGAATCTCTCGAATTTCGTTGTAGGGGGAAAAATATTTTGGCTGACTCTTCCTAAAAAAGTGCGCCTCTTTTGACAGCAAGCCATACCATGACGCACAGCACGTCTCTTGCAGCGTCTACAACTAGAGTCGGATGAGCATCTTCGTAACGCTTCCAAGCTTTCAAACTGAACCTGTAACGAAACGCGCAGCTCTTCTTTGGATCTTACTCTCCAGAACGCGTCCGAGCCGAAGCCTGAAGGTGGCAAGCGCGCCGAGCAGCGTGTGTGAGCTCGCGGTGGCGGCGGAGCGCCTGACAGCGAAGGTTGCCGCCGTGGGACCGGCGGGTCGCTGTCCTCAGCTACGCTGCGTCGCCGGAGCGCAGGTGCGCCGCGCCAGTAGGGGGACGGACAACTCCTCGAGCTGGGCGCGCCCGCCCGTGGACCGCCACTGTGGCGGCCGCTCTGACTCACCTCCCACGGTCTCGAGCGTGCTCGCAACAGCACTGGTTACCAACACAGATCCGCGCGGCGGACAGATATATTATACGCACCGTATCGGCAAGTTCCTTATTAGCGTCGAAGGGTACTAAAATTCTGTATACCACATTAAACCGTTCGGTACGCCAGAAATCTGGCGGTACGATTGTCTCAGACCTAAATTTTCGTCTGCTGAACTCGAAACTAGTAATTTACGTTCCACACTCAACGTTCAGGGTGAGAGCGTCACCACTTTGTTCAAAAAATGGTTCAAATGGCTCTGAGCACTATGGGACTCAACTGCTGTGGTCATCAGTCCCCTAGAACTTAGAACTAATTAAACCTAACTAACCTAAGGACATCACACACATCCATGCCCGAGGCAGGATTCGAACCTGCGACCGTAGCAGCAGCGCGGCTCCGGACTGGAGCGCCTAGAACCGCACGACCACCGCGACCACTTTGTAATACAGCTTATCGTGTCATTTTCTTGGGACATCCCACAAGTTATAAATTTCTGACGTAATTGTAGGAACGAATTTTGTGAAATTTTCTTGGAGCAGTTTTACAATACTGGGAAGTTAACTGTAGTCGTGTTACAAGTGTGTCGAGACGTCTTGCATGGGAACGTGTTTCACTGTCAAAGTTCCTTGACAAATCTTTCATGAACGCGACGACCACTCTCTTCCCATGCAGGTATGATAAAGTACTCTCATCACTCTATTAAAAAAAAAAATAAAAGTCTATCATAAAAGATCACTGACAAAAATCTTTTACAGTGTAACACAGGCCATGTTAAACGTTAATCACATATTACTTTTATTAACTACACGTTAACTCCCAATAATGTTAAATCGTGTTAACGTACCACACTTCCCAATGCAAATAAGCCGTTGTAATGCGTACATATAAATGTATTTAAGAGAAATGTTGACAACTTCGTTTACGTTCAAAAATGGTTCAGATGGCTCTGAGCACTATGGGACTTAACTGCTGAGGTCATCAGTCCCCTAAAACTTAGAACTACTTAAACCTAACTAACCTAAGGACATCACAAATATCCATGCCCGAGGCAGGATTCGAACCTGCGACCGTAGCGGTCGCGCGATTCCAGACTGTAGCGCCTAGTATCGCTCGGCCACTCCGGCCGCTCGTTTACGTTATACCGAACATTACGTGTGTCATATGTGATCGATAAGCAAGAGTCAGACTATGAAGCGAAGATTCCAATGGACGAAATTTTCCTGTAGCACATTTATGGCGGTTTGTAGGACCTATAAGATTGTGTAAGGCCAAGTCCACACATTGGCGACAAGATTGTTCGTCCAATGTGTCGATTGATGAAATTGCACTGGAGCCAACGTTGGCCCCAATGTTGGTGCTAACCGTTGCTTGTCGGTATTTCGCCCAGACATCAAAGGACGTCGGGGCAGTATCGATACACCGAATACACATTGCGCCAGAGTTGTTTGTTTTCTGTCTTTGTCGTTTAGAAACCGATATTACTTGTTTGTTCATTCGTTGTCGTCGTATTTACGTTGTAGCTGAGCTTTTCGAAATGGTTCTGGAACAGTGGGGTGATATTACTCATGTTCAAAACTGCGAATGCACCGGCCTCGATCTGCGCGTCAGACGTGTTTACGATGGCTCTATACAAATTCAACTGAATGTTGACTCCAATGTGTAGGCGCTGCCCCGTGAATATTGCACAATGTCGGCGCCAGCAACGACCCCCTTGTGTGGACGAAGGATAACTCTTATTACAAATGAAACACGAACGACTCGACGTAAGTTAGTAGCTAGTTGGATGAAAACAGGATACACTACTAGAGGATACATTACTAAAAGTTAGGGAAAACCACATATCGTCCTAGCAGATTTCAGCAACACAGCTGGAAAACAATAATAATAATGATAATGATTGTTCCGATAGTATGTAACGCAAATAGATGCAAATTTTAACACTAGACTCTACCTTTTAAACGTAAAGTAGTTATTATCGTGGATATCCTCGGATATCATTGGTGCAGGAATTACTGCGGATATCCGCGGATATCTTCATTCACAGACCTCTAGTTTCCACATTTCCTTGCAAATTCAGGGATGTAACACGGGAAAAACTGCCTCTGCGATACGAAAGTAAGGACTGAATATAATATTCGTACACTGTTCACCGGGTTCAAGTCTTAGAAACTTCCAGCGAGGATCTGAAAGAGACACTCGCACCTACGTTGCAAAGTATCCCAAAGGTAGTTGTTGTGGAATTAATTAATCCTTTGTGCCTATTACCAATAGGACCGTCTTCGCAGGGCACAATTATTTTGTGTTAATGCCGCAGAAGATGTTCCATAATTCCTCCTCTTTCTTTCAATTATATAACATAATTTTCAAAGAGTTGTGGCATTTTTTCCCTTTTGCAACTGTTTTAAACTGTGATTTTCTTTTATATTTTCTTTTATCTTACTGGAGAGACATTCGACACAGTTAACGTGATTCTCCAACACTCCACGTTTGAAGGTAAATTGTGCCATCGTTCATCGGTAAAGAGCACCCACTGACTGTGACATAACTGATGAAGAACATTGAGAACATGTGAGCACGAATGATTGGGAAAGCACACGTCTTGTCTGATCCACAACATCTGCGTAGAACGAAACAATGAAACCAAATTGAAGTATCAGTTGATTTTATAAATACAGTAACAATAATATCGGGTTTAATCCCTCAAGTACCTTTGGCCTACAGTTGGAGACTCTCTAGCCACTGAAAACTAACAAATTCTGCACCACAACATCATCTGCTAGAAGGACACCATTTCAGATGTTGTGCACCAAAAACACCTTAAAAACAGTTATTAAACCTTGAAATGCGCCGTACGATATTATTAAAATCATTTCGGCTAATTATGGGTTGTAATTTGTTTTTCTACTCATAAAACTTACGTTCGCAGCAGTCCACTTGACAATGCCCAAACGACCGAAAGTCAAATACTAGATTTTAAGAATAAACAGATTTAACATTCAAATACCAAAGGTATTCCAAAAAAAATTACGTGCCTGAAACCCAAGCACAAAAAATCTGAAGGACTTGTATTTTGCTAAGAGGGAGTTTACGGAGCATCTCCATATTACTGTTGGTCTGGCCAAATAAACAGAATTGCTCTTATTCTTCCATGCCGATGCAATATCAACTCAGAGCAATCAGTGTTGGCTGAGAATGGATTGCGTAAGCGTCTTGAACGAAAATTAAACAAGGATGGGGCAGCAAATTGCTCATGGCCTTTCTGTGATAGCATCCTGACGTAGTTTAAGAAAACCAGGCAAAACCTAACACAAGACAGCGCCACAAGATTTAGAACCCGCTTCTCCACAAATGGTGTCCTGAGTCTCAACCATTGCGCTACCTTCCACGACTAGTGACAGAATAGTAAGTTTCATCCTTCCCAAATAACTTACGTGTATTCAGAATCGTTCCAAAGATTGAGACGGTCTAATATTCACTGCTCACACGGTTAAAACTAATGTCTAGCGTATTCAAACTGTCACAAAAAATTACTTAGAAGACGCCAGCACTCACCGTAGCGATTTATCACAATTATTGGGACCTTCGTCTTCTAATTCATATTAGTTCATGTTTAATCATCTTTAAAGACTTTTGGTGGTTGTGGAATAAGTGTCAAAATACAAATTCGATGCTTCCGGTAACTATTCAAGCTTTACTCTAAAAGATTTTCTGCTAGGTAGGATAATTTTTGGCTTTGGTAATGTCTACATTGGTGAAAAATTTTCAAGTTGTTCCGTGCTGTAACACTCTTCTCTACATATATTTCTTCTTCCGTGAACGTCGTAGGAGGACATGGGCACAGAGGCGCATGGCCCCTAATATTGTGAGCTTCAAACCAACCTTATGGGCACGACAGCTTTGCATACATTTAAAGAGAGTGACCACTCGTCAACCAAAACGTTTTTTATATGTCTAAAATGTCCTACATAGCACAACATTAATCATAAGAGATCTCCTCCCTTTGTATGTGCACATTATCTGCGTCTTAGTCAACTGATACTGACCAAATCACATTGTTATATTGTGAATAGTAACAATATTCTCTCATTTAGGTGAGTTATAGCCTTCACTCCCACGTGTTTCCGAATAAGACCCTCCGTCTAGGAATACGAATTGACTTCTATCCGTCAAAAAAATAGATCTCGATTCAATCATATATGTGATCGAATAATCCGAGACTGTATACGTTACCGATCTACTCATTGTGTAACTGTATCATAAACAGTGTGAAATTATATGAACGAATCTTTCACGTGACTACGTGACTTCAAGAATAAAGGGAGGGAGTCGGACTTCACAGGATAGTTGTTTCCGAAAACCGTACTGACCTCAACACTGATCTCCTACCTCGTTATACCTCAAATACGCGTGACATGCAGCTTTAGAGAATATCAAACCAGCTGTGGCAATATGAACTCCTGTGCAAAAGGTGTTCACAGTTCTTCTCAGATTCTGTAGTATCTCAATAACACACGACGAAAGGCCTACAAACTACTTCCATAGCAATTTTGTATGAACGTATATTTATTTCTGTGCTTCAACCACTACCTGTTAACGCTGGCAACTTTAATAACGTTCATGGATGGTAAATCGGTAATTTAGTTTTCCAACACTGAAGTTTGTCAAATTTATGAATACAGAATTCAGAGCAAAGAGTAAAATTTGACCATTTTATCGTTACGTCTACTACCTGTTCAACAAGGATATTGAAACAAGGAACTTCCGATAAGAGACTTCATTTTTCATACAAAACTTGTGGCTTCGTCTGTTCTTTTCCCGGAGCTATGATCCTGTTAAAATTTTGCAATCATAAATATGTTTTGAAATAGTTTTTGAAATATTTTCCATGCCGAGAACGGGGTTATTAGAGCCTGTGACGTTAAGGTACCGTGAAAGATAATCTTTTTACGTGTTATATTACCCTTTAACCCACTATGAACAGATTTTCATAATTTGTTTGCACAGTAATCCAGTACCACCATGTACGTCAAGGTTCGCACATTGCCCTTCCACGGGTTGTTCATTATGTTACACGCTTCAATGACGACTGGAATAAGAAATTTACCATGTATCGGGATCGGGCAACAATGTTTCATAGATATAGCACAAAAATTTTGTCTTACAAGTACGTCGCGTAAGGGCCAGCACTTGTACTATCCAATGTGAATGTCAGCGAATAGTGTATAACATGCCTGCAACAGTCTGCGAACGTAAAACTATCACACAAAATAACATGTAGTTATTATAAGGTGCTGATCATTACAAAATACTATAGAAACCAATGTCGAGTATTACCATGATCTTATATTGACAGACAACATAAAAAATAAATTGTTACGTTTCATAACAATTATATTGCACAATTACCGAAGTAGATTTTTAAAAAAAAATAGGTTTCTTATTGCGATAACAAGTAGAATCCATCGAAATACATACTTAAACATAAATGTAACAGATTCACCCCTAAACATTTGACACTGTGCGTGACCGATTCTATTTGCAAACATTCTGTAGCCTTATTATCTAGTTTAAAACGCCTTGATGCATAATGTGACCAACAGTATATATATCGACATCTGTATTAGCATCATAAGACGCGATTTCCCATTACTCGTTCGGTATTCTTTTGAGTTTGGTGCAATGCTGTGTATCTGGGTCCAGCGCAATTATAAATTTGTTGTAATTCATTCTCACTAGCAGTTGGTTCCGCATACAGTAAAGTGTAGGAGAAAGTTTGAGATTTAGCGGACAACTTCTGAAAAAAATTTACACTCACCAATTACGATGTGTCTAGATAAATAACGTAAAATTCCTGGTCCTGAACAAGTACCGATCCGAAATGCGCTACTATAAAACATAAATTTCTCTTACGTTTAAGTCCGATAGAAGGCTGCTTTCGTAAATAGTGTAACAAGGCCTGTATTACACTGTAAAAGAAGTTATTCAAAGATATTTTACAAAGACTTTAGAATGTTCGATAGCGAACTGGTGTGCTTTTATTGTTTGTTGCAGTTACTGATTTCGAAGAGTTACTTAGTCTTCAGATGGCTGCAGTACATTTATGAGAGGCACACATTTTTGTGTGTCCTGGCGCGCATCGGTAGACTAACAACAGTTTTAAATGACGAAATATGGAAATGAAAGCAAAACTAATTTCTGTTTTCACCGTATGACCAAATTAAATTTTTTACTCGTATACATTAAAAACTCCGCTTCTTTTTTTCGCAAGGTTCTCTGTAAACAAAGAGCCAATCATTGTCACCTCACACAAATGTACTGCAGCCTCCTGAGGACTAACAAATTTTACTGAAACAGTAACTGCAGGAAGTAATAAAGAGATTGAAACATTTCTTCAATTTAGTGTTTAGTATTCGCACAACACCTTTTCTGCGAACCACTGCCTTAGAAACTAATGTTTTAGCCAATCCATTGCAGATTCAAGAGTAGAGTTAAGACTGTGTGACGCACGAATTCGAAACCTGGTGCTTTATTAGTCATTGGTCTACTTCCAACAGTAAAGCAAGGTATCCATCGCGACTTGGAATACTGCACCCGTTGAATGTGAATTGTATTTGAAGGCGTGTAATTGCTTCCACCTCCTCGCTGGTTAGGGAGCATTCTTTTGAGGAATTTCTCGTTAACCAGTCATTGTTTCATGTTCCAAGGTGGAGGTATTACTTTTGCATGCAGCAGCAAACAAAACGCTTTGGATGTTGCAACGGTTTCGTAGTTAGCGGTTTTTTTACGGAGGTCCATTCGTAGTACGGCCGAATGCTGGGTCTTTTAATGGCGCGGGGTGCAGGTGAGCGGTGGGTCGTTTTAATTATACGCGGAATGACGCATCCTGAAATATGACACTGGCGACGGTCGTGGAACAGGTTGGCCGTGCTCCTGAGTGAGGGAGGCGACCGTGGGAACAGCCGCCGGAAGCTTATTAACGTGGAAGGAACCCGTTTTCAGGAAACGTCCTCAGGAGCTGCACAGACTCCCCGTTCACTGCACTCATTAACAAAGAGACGGAAGAGCACTGTGATAAGTCGCGGGATCTGCACGCTAGAATATGAATGTGTGAGGTTCGCCGCGATAGCGAAACAATTACAGATGGGAATCTCTCAATTTAGATGTCACCCGAACAACTTTGGGAGAGTCGTTTCGTAATACAACTCCCGAGATACTGCCTTTTATATGCGTACTGTCACAAACGGGTTACTGTTGTGAAGTCAAGCCATAAAAGAAGTTAAGATGGCTCTAAGCACTACGGGACTTAACATCGGAGGTCATCAGTGCCCTAGATTTAGAACTACTTAAACCTAACTAACCTGAGGACAGCACACACATCCATGCCCGTGATAGGATTCGAACCTGCGACCGTAGCAGCAGCGTGGTTCCAGACTGAAGTGCCGAGAACCGCTCGGCCATAGCTGCCGGCCATAAAAGAAGTAACAACATAATATGCATCATCATTACATATGATAGAAATGTTTCTTTCACTGTGCTAAAACAAAGATGCTGATAAACGTTATATATACTTTGTCCCAGAAAATTACTCAAGTGTGTGGGACCCGCATCAAATAGGACTAGCAGAAGGGCAGAACGAATCGTAGGAGGTGTGTTTGACTTGCGGGAGAGTGTCACTGAAACTTTGAAAGAAATGAAGTGGCAGACTCTTCAAGATAGACGGAAACCATGCCGTGAAAGCCTACTGACAATGTTTCAAGAGCAGGCTCTAAATGATGACTCCATGAATATACTTACAGGCCCCTATATATCGCTCTCCTTGGGGTCGTGATCATAAGATAATATTAATTACAGCACCCACAGAGGCATTTAAACTATCATTATTCCCGCGCCCCATACGTGAATGGACGGGAAAGAACCCTAATAATTGGTATAGTGCGATGTAACATTTGCCATTTACCTCACAGTGATTCACAGAGCGTAGATGTGGACGCAGATACGAGCTAACTGAAATAAAGGAATGATTTGCGAAATAACTAAAAACGCCACAAAAAGGAAATTTTGTGTTAAATGCCTGCGGTAACATTTCTACCGACAGTTAATAATTATCTTTACCGTTCTACTGTGATCGTTAGGCGTAGCTATTTTCAAGCCTTCTCTCAATTCCTTTAGACGTAGTAATATTATAGCAGCTGCATGTTGCTATTTGTGAAAAGTCTTAGGGATATGCTCGCGAATATCATCATTTTTCGAGCTATTAAATCACTGTTGTTTGCTATACTTTTGCCAATTGTAATAAATAATTCATTTTCTTGGCTTTTCAAAAGTAATATATTAAGAACACTGTTTATATTTAATGCCTGGTCGCTGCTGATAACCTACAAATTTATTTATGGACTTTTTTTTTTTTTTTTTTTTTTTTTTTTTTTTTTTTTTTTTTTTTTTTTTTTTTTTTACCTGGGAAGAAGCCTCCAACAACCAGTCATCCTTAGAGATTCTGTTTATAGCTAACGTTGGAGTGTATATTGTATGTTATATGGGCTACAACATTTCGGTAAACTCATTTCTCAAAGTAATAAGTTCGTTGTGAATTTAACTTTCGCTAAGTGATTTAAGGAACGCCTTAGTGGCAAAGACTAATTGTTGGATGTTATATTTCTATCTCAATGGAACCTACGTCGTCCTACTGTCACCCGCAAACCTTCTGCGACGAACTGTAAAAGTTGACCTTTTAATCTTCCTTACTGTTGTGAGCTTCTTACCTAGTGTATACGTTGTGAAAGCTCTCGTATGTGTTCTTCCTTAAGCCAGAGTTGTTATAGTATCATAACTCTGGAAAATGTTAAGAAATCCAGAAAACATAGATGCAGTATCAGTCTATCATCAATGGAAGAATGCACAGTGTAAATTAACAATAATCGACCATTTTCAGGTAGATACATTAAATATACCGGCGCTTGTGTAGCAAAAACATGTAGAACGTGTGCTGTTGGGTGACAACATCTGTAGAAAGCATACTCGTTATCAATCATTTTACATCCGCTTTTTGACAGATTTTTCATGACGGCTCTATACAGGACGATGTCACTTCGACGCATCAAAGCTGTTTCATATATATATAATATAATATATAAATATTATATAATATAATCATATTTCTTGATGTCGCCTACTCATCTTACAGTAATTTATCGTACAATTCGTTGCTCAAGACTAGGACACATATTGTTTTAAGACAATTGTAGTTGAAGGTAAGAAAAGTGAAATGACCGCACGTGCATTCCTAGTTTTCCTGAAAGCTAATTACAGATTCTTGTTTGAGAATTAAAGGTGAAGTTTCGTGGAGAGCATCTATGTTTGTGCAATCTGCCTGAGTGGCACGGTTTGTTCTGTAAGGCTGTGCTACATTGGGAACTTACTTTGTAAATAACGCTGTTTTATCTTCACGTAGCGTATGAACAATAATGACGTGAATTTTAGACTGGCGCAAAGTTATAAGGAAAATGAACTGCGCACTATCTGCTCAGTCTCTTGCCCACAAAAGCCTGTCAAGTTCCTCGTTGTTGAAGTTAAGTGGCATGAAAGAATTCAATTGATGTACATCATCACTTGATATTTCTAAGGTATTCTTAATATCCAATTTGCCATTCACTGATGTTTTCGAAGCTTCATACACATTGTTAATTATTTCATTGACAAATGATACGCAATGACATAACTCCATTTTCTAATCAGAAATAATTATCAAATCTCCATCCATGATTCGCGAATAATCTTTCCCGTTACACCACTCTTTCCCATTTGAACACCAAGGGAATTCCAGCGTCAACCATTCTGGTCGAAATTCACTATCTGTAATGTCCGAGATCTTTTTATATACAGGGTGGTCCCGAATTCATGGTACAAACTTTAATGGTAGGTGCAGGACATTGTAACAAGGATATATTGTATAGGAATGTATAGTCCCAGGTGACGCGGTGAGGCGTAAACAGGGGAAATAACGGCCGAAAGGAAAACGAAAGATTTTATTGAAATCGTTGTTGACAAGTGTCATGTTTACAGTAAGTGTTCAAAATTGCGTCCACCATGAGCGATACATGCTTGACAGCGTCGGTGCAGCGATTGGCGTACACGTTCAAAGATGCCTGGTATTTCACGCACACCTGCAGCAGCTACAGATATGCGAGCAACGAGATCCTCATCTGAGTCAACTGGAGTCTCATAAACAAGACTCTTAAGATGTCCCCATAAAAAGTAATCGAGGCAAGAGAAATCAGGAGATCGGGGTGGCCAAGGGACCGGTCCACCACGCCCAATCCATCTAGCACCAAACGTGGCATTCAGGTAATTCCGTACAGCAGTGCTGAAGTGTGCTGGCGCTCCATCGTGCTGAAACCACATGCGGTTACGAATGGCGAGCGGAACATCTTGCAGCAGTTCTGGTAACACTTCTTGCAGAAAAATAAGATAGCTTTCGCCACAGAGTCGCGTGGGTAGTAAGTATGGCCCAATCAAAAAGTCGTTCACAATACCAGCCCACACATTAATACCGAAACGTTGTTGATACGCATGTGGACGCGTTGCATGTGGATTATCTGTTGCCCACACATGGGAATTGTGCGCATTAAAGACACCCTCGCGTGAAAATGTCGCTTCATCTGTAAATAGCACATGACCTACGAAATCCGGCTGCAACGCACATTGCTGCAACAACCACTGGCAGAAGTTCACGCGAAGAGGATAATCTGCCGGATTCAATGCTTGTACTTTTTGAAAATGGAAGGGGTGTAAGCGATTTTCATTTAACACTCTGCATACAGTCTGATGACTCACATGTACGTCACGCGCAACAGTTCTTGTGCTTGACTCGGGTCTATCAGCCACTATGTTCAAGATGCGTTCTTCCAGTCTTGGAGTGCGTACAGCTCTTAATCGACCAGCGTCATGTCTGTTGACGTCGAACGTACCTGTTTCACAAAGTTGACGATGTAACCGTTGAAAAATTCTATGATCCGGCATTCGTCGATTAGGATACTCCGCGCGATACATTCGTAACGCAGCTCTGGCGTTACCATTTGCACGGCCGTACATGTAATGCATGTCTGCTTTTTCTGCATACGTAAAGTCACCCATCGTCTACGGCAGCACAATTGTGAATGGCGCTTGTCCCTACTGCGATACATCATGTTCATCTACTGCCCTCTACCGGCAGTGACATCAACCGATCACTCCATTTCTCTTTCCCCTGTTTACGCCTCACCGCGTCACCTGCGACTATACATTCCTATACAATAAATCCTTGTTACAATGTCCTGTACCTACCATTAAAGTTTGTACCATGAATTCGGGACCACCCTGTATATAAAAATGTATTTAGAAACTAATCTTGAAGCGGTCAAAGCAGCTTGTTTATTTATTCTTGATAGCAATTTCCGGTATACTGGGTGTCAAGAATAAATAAAAATGCTTCTTGTATTGTTTCAAGATTAGTTTCTGATAGTCGCTATAGGTCCACAGGTGCTAAAACTAAATTCTGTATGATTCTGCCGCCCTTAAAAAGTAAAATTTTGAGTTCATGTATAGAACTGCAGTTAGAGCATATTCGTAATTTAAAATTCAACGTTTTTCGTAGCCCCGGGTTCATACATCTGAACCTGTGCGTTTGAAGACACATACCTGAACAACGTACACTTTCGAAATCACTATTGTCGATTACTGAATGCCGATGACTTCGATAACTCTCATCGTTTGCTTAGCTTTTATCGCAAACTTCGAAGCATTTTTCTTCATAATGTTTGTGTAAGCACTGATTAGAGGAAACGAAAGTTATTTAGTTTATCTTCCTGGTAATTGGCTATCTTCAGCATAAACTACAAACAGAGAAGCACTGAACACTGCATAATAGTTTTCAATACGTCCAAGGGCCTCTCGAGTGCACTGCGACAATTTTTTACGACTTTCATTTTCAGATTTACTACACCCACAAAATTTTTTAAAACCTGTAACACTGCTAACTAGGTCACCAGGAAGTAATGTTTTTTCCACTTGGTGTCCAGTAAATCACATTTATTGACTCGTTGCGAGATTAACAAATCACCAGAAACGTAAGAAGAAAGGTGGAATTCTTCATTTGCACGTTGTCACATTCCGGAGCAGTTAGCTCACACACGACACCGTACTGGGTAGATGTTGTGATGAGGAGTCATTCTCGAAACGCCTCAAAAAATATGAATTATTGAACACCAAGTGAAAAAAAAAAAATATTTTCTAGGACCTAGTCAGAAGTACTCTAAAAGTTTTTGTTGGACAATGGTCGCAATCCTCCTACGCGGAAAAAATTGCTACATTCGCTGTAGAAAATATCAAATAGTAATTCAGTACAGAGTATTTTTACAAAATTTTTCTGAGTTTATAAACACACTACTTCAACATTTATTTTCTGCATATGGAAGGTACATTCCAAAAATTAAAGATCGCCTAAATCACAGACCAACAAATTAAAGATCGCCTAAATCATAGAATAGGAAATTAAATCGCCTAAGTGACAGGACAGACATGGTTTAGTTCTTGTTTTTCTGCTGCTGCTTCTTTTTAGTTTCTACTGATCGCCCAGCCTGCCTAATTACTATCTCATACTTTTAATGGATTTTTTTATATATATTATTCCGTTGTAGCTCGTTGTGGCTTACATTTCGAGTTAGATCTTCGCATCAGCAAAAGTCGTTTCCTTCCGTGAAGTGCTGACGGCCAATTTGCACTCCCCCTATTATGTACTCGCTATGTGTAGCCAAGAGGCTCGTCGGGGGGGGGGGGGGGGGGGGCTGCAGCAGAAGAAGCCTCTTGGCACGGCTTCCAGCTAGCTAGGACGTCTTTCCTTCTTTATTCCTGTGTGGATCCAGGCCCGAAGTTACGCTGCCAAAGTGATCACCACTGTTCCCCGCTAGCGGCTTTGCAAAGCAACCTAGGCGTTTTCGGATGTAGTCTTAAGGAATGGACTTTCTGTGGTTCATGAAAAGATACATCTTATGTTTTAACGCCTCCTCAAGAGGCTTACACCTTGACTATTCTGATATGTCTCGCTCTACACCTAAACACATGTTTACTTTTCTGATAGTCCCCGTTTAATATTAACGTCACAATTGTTAGAAACATACAACTGAAACCAATATTCATAAAGCGGTGCATATCGCGCTTTCCCCTTATCCCCTATATCTTGTTTTCTTTCATATTACCAAACAGAGTTAGAGAACTGGCCGTTTCACACTTGCGCAGCGCTGTATTTTTAAAATTTGTGTGTTTTGAAATTTGCCTTATGCAGAACATTTTCTTTTTCTTCACCCAGACGTGTTTCGGCACCTATATGAAATCCTCTGTGGATAAAATTTGTTTCTGTATAATATAAAGTTTATGATCGTTTATCTATTTCAGGGGTAAAAATTATATAACATATGGTATTTTCTTTGGTTTGTTTCGATTGTTCACCTGAAAATTACATTGCTAGTGAAACTTAATTTTTACGGATCGGATTTCATGCCTTTTTTTCTCTTTTTTTTTTGTATTTCTGGTGGATACCTCTTTCTACTGCTGCTGACTAAATTGTTTTCACACAGATTTTCCAGAAAACGTGATTTGAACCGAAACGTCTCTCTCCGTATTCATTGAGAGGTATTATGTTGTTGTCGCTGCTCACTTTTTCATCGTTTGCGCTATGTTTAAGGTGGCGTTAATTTTAAATGTTTCGTGAGAACTGCTGTGGTGATTATATATTTGTGTGTGTTTGAACGCGTGAAAAATACACAAAAATCTTTGTGGAAACAGTGAATAGCAGTAGCAAGAGATACCCACAACAGGACATAAAATATAGCTGTAGTCACAATCATAACTACTATCCACGAAAAAGTAGACTCCAGACAAGGAAAAACTTTTCTTCATGACTACTTTGCAGATGACATGCTGTGAAAACAACAAAAAATTACGCAAAACATATCTAAAAATACGTTTTCACTAGCAATGCAATTTTCAAGTGAGTTATCGAAGCAAACTAAACAAAATACACACTCCATAATTTTAGGCTAATAGACAAACGATTATAAACGTTGTGTTTATTACACTTCACAGGAATAAATTTGACCCACAGAAAGTTACACGCAGTGTCAAAACTTGTCTGGGTGAATAAAAAAAGATAGCGTTTTGCATAAGGCATGTTTACAAAAAATTTAAATCGCAACATGGGAAAACATCAAGAGTAGCTTAGAACCTGAGCAAGATGACTCGGTCTCTTTCTTTATCCTTTACTGTAAAACAATTGTCCTTTCCCGGATGATCTGTTGGGGAGGTCGCGATGCAGAATTCCCAATGTATCATGAAAACAAAGGGGAAGAAATAAAATAAATGATATACTGGTCTAGATACACTGTAACATGATCGGGCGCTGCCACAGTACATTAATTTAATGTGCTCTTAGGGGACGTGCCATCAACGTCGAAACTTTCTTACAGACACGTCGACGTTCCGTACCGAACCGCTGACGGGTATTCTGAATGACCCCATCTGAAACACAGGGTGGAATGTTTCAACCTAACGTGACGTAAAATCGTCACCGGTACTGAATGTATTCGTACGTTACGGCAGGACGGCGAGCGGCCGCCCGTGTGAGGAAAGGCGTTGATCGCCGGCCGATGAGCCGGTGCGCCCTCGTAAACACAAAGTGTAGCGCGGAGCGGCGGCCGGCCTCGCGCCAGCGCCATTTAGAAGGCCAATTTGTTGCAATTACTAGCCTAATAGCTGCCACAATTGTCTCTGGCTTGGCAGCGCTAGCGCGGGCCGCGCTGCCGCCCGCCGCCGACCTCTCGTATCGGTTCCGCTCCTCCAGCACTTCTGCCGTTCTGGAACACATTTATATCACCGTACGGTTCCAGAGGAAAGCTCTCACTTACGGATTTCTGCTACAAAAATCTTCAGGCAGATGCGTAAGTCGTAATTTCCTGCTGTCTAGTAGTATCTGCGGGGTTGAAAGGTTCCCTTAGAAAACTTAATGAAACGACTGTGCTGATAAACCTCTTACATTATTTGATTTTCAAACAGCTGAGCAGAACTGAACGTACTCAGACATTTCGCTCTTTGCCTATTCTGATCAACGCTAAACTGACACACAATATTTTTAGCGCAACGCAATCTGACTTTCAATAATCCCTGCAAGTGAATGGCCCTGACTAACATTTACCTATACGTTTCACAAATCACTTACCTCACAAAAATCTTCGTTACTCGAACTACTGCAATACAGCGAGCGCCACTACTGCTAACTAAATAAAAGATTCAAACTACTGAAGGCACTAACTACTGATAGGCATAGTTAGCAAATGAAAGATTTTCATAGAGAACAAACAATGTATTTACCTTAATAGTGTTCAAAAGTCATAATATATATGTATCAGTTCATGATATCCAGTATCACAAATTTACTTTTTCTGATGGACACACATCCAGATCGTCCGCTCTCAAAATTCTGCTATCTCTCTCGCCACATCCACCACTGCTGGCGGCTCACTTCCAGCTGCACAATGCTACGCGCTGTTAACAGCCAACTGCCCAACGCTACAATAGCGACTATTGGCAACAATGCCGACCAGCCTCAGACTGCACACAGCACAGCCAGTGATTTTCATACAGAGCGCTACGTGGCGTTACCAACATAAAAACCTTAACAGCCTACTTACTGGGTCTATACTAGACAAATCGGTTGTCTGGTTCTGTTCATTTTAATCCATCTCTTTGAATTATGCCATTGGCACACGCTGCGAATAAGCTCTCGCTTTGAAGTTAACGTCCGGTGCGTTTAGCCCTGCAGTATTTAAGTAATCGAGTTCTTACCGATCAAGCAATAACATGGAAGAGAAGTTAGGAAGATCCAAGTCCCATCGACGCCTGAGTCATCACAGCTGGAGGCCCGGCTCGGACTGAGCAAAGAAAATGATTGCGTCATTTTCGAAGGAACCATCCGAGCACGTGTCTTAAGGGAGTTAGATAGTCCACGGAAAAACCAAGTCTGAATCCCCGGATGGAGGTCTGAACCGCCGTTCTCCCAAATACAAGTCCAGTGCGCCACATCTCTCGGGGCAACCGATAAGAAATGTGCGCATATGCTGCACTAGGATCAAAGCTTTTGGCCAAAATTTTTCTTCACTAGCAACATCCCAAGGAGTACAATGAACTATTAATACCAAGCAATCATGTGCTTTGTTTATTTTTCACACATTTCGAGTGGTCGCTGTCTCAACCGCGCACAAAAAAAAAAAGAAAAAAGAATATGGTTCAAATGGCTCTGAGCACTATGGGACTTAACTTCTGAGGTCATCAGTCCCCTAGAATTTAGAACTACTTAAACCTAACTAACCTAAGGACATCACACACATCCATGCCCGAGACAGGATTCGAACCTACGACTGTAGCGGTCGCGCGGTTCCAGACTGTAGCACCTAGAACCACTTCGGCCGGCTCAGCTGCGTATTTACATTATTTTGCAAAAGCAGGAATGTATTATTCGCCCCTCTTTCTAGTTCTAAAGACATTTTATAGTAATAAGGCGAGACATTTTTTTATATTTGGGACCTCCTTAGTTCGCTTCGGTTACCAACGCTTTTCGTATACCTTCCCCGTTATTATCGTTCAGCACCTTTTCTTTCCTCTGTTCTTTGTTATCGGTTGATGGTCTTCATCTTCTTATCCTCTGCAGCTTGAGATCTTCCC
The DNA here is from genome assembly GCF_023864345.2 of Schistocerca serialis cubense. NCBI lineage: Eukaryota > Metazoa > Arthropoda > Insecta > Orthoptera > Acrididae > Schistocerca > Schistocerca serialis. The sequence continues at coordinate 448,770,632 of NC_064642.1, read as the reverse complement.
ATTCACATCATCCTTTTCTGTTATCACACTTGTCGTCAACACCTTCGTGCCTTCTAGTTTTCCGTGTGCGCTCACAAAGAGGCGTCAGGGTTTGCTGTAGCTTATCCTGCGTATCTTTTCGAGCCACATCAGTCTTCTTTCTCTAATGGAGGGTCTTTATTTTCCCAAATTTTTAACCACCTTGTCATTGTCCCCTTTAGATGCAGAGTTTTCTTCCGTTTCTCTGAGGCCCCTTTTCGAGGTCTTACTCTTTTCGTCAGCTTCCGGTTTTATTATCGTCAGTATCTATTCTTGGTGCAAGTGACAGCAGTGTCGTTTATTGTAATCGTAGTTGATTTACAGCATCATGATTTTTTTTATTGTGCAACCCATTATATCATCTTCTTTTGTATTTACTTATTTATTCATCTTTGCAGGACTAGGGCTATATGGCGCTCTCTTATATGTAACCAGGCGTTCAAGTGATTACACTAATTGCCGGCCGAAGTGGCCGTGCGGTTAAAGGCGCTGCAGTCTGGAACCGCAAGACCGCTACGGTCGCAGGTTCGAATCCTGCCTCGGGCATGGATGTTTGTGATGTCCTTAGGTTAGTTAGGTTTAACTAGTTCTAAGTTACAGGGGACTAATGACCTCGGCAGTTGAGTCCCATAGTGCTCAGAGTCATTTGAATCATTTTTGATTACATTAATTATTGTGTATTTATTACAATAGTCCTTACATTAAGTCTGGAATTATCACTTAGACGTAGTAATTAGTCGCAGTAATGGAATTCTCTTTAATGAGACTCTATAATTATACTTCCTTCATTAATTAACAATTTTCTTGTGTCATACTTGTTGGAATTTATCAGCCTTGTTAAAAATCTCCTAGCGGTTCGTCTCTCTCTCTCTCTCTCTCTCTCTCTCTCTTAAACCCGTTATATCAACGGCATCGACCATCGACCCAAGTGAGCGACCTCTCGCAATGATTCAACCATACGAACATCGTTCACATCTCCACCCACTCATCCTGATTCAAATTTTTCCGTGGCTTTCCTAAATCAGATCGGTACAAAATTTGGCTAGTTTATTCGAAAAAGGCTAAGCACCAATTCCCCCCTTCTCTTCTTCAACTTAATTAGCGCTTCGTCTCAATGTCCACACAGTCTGGATCTTCCTTCCTTCAACGACCTCGTCACTCTGAAGACGCATTCAGTTGGTTAAAATTCCTATTAGGAGGATGCCTAGAGTCCTTCCTTGTGTATGCTGGTTTCTACTCGGAAGTACAAAATAGCCTTCTGCGGAGAAGACACGCGCAGAGGCGCACACCTCGGTAGGGTGCGCGGACGCCGCCGGAAGCACCACGAGGGAGAACTGCCGGTTTTGCTGCTGGTCTGCAGGACCTCATTCCTACACGTAGGGGAGCCTGCGCCTGCACCATTCACGGTGCGCGACCAGTTCCTTCCCTGCCAACTGGAGGCCGCGGAGGGCGACAGCCGACCGCTCAGTCACGCAACACGGTACGAGTAGGGCTCCGGGTGTAACAGCCCGTCACTGTCTTCAGCCCTTTGGGACAACTCTGCGTGAATCATGTCATCTTGCACGGACATTAAGAAGATTTGATCTACGGATAGTCGTTGTAATGCTAATAATACGCTAACATACTTATATTTCAGATAAGAATAATTGTCGAAGGACGTGCCATGGAAATGTTCCCAATACAGAATAATGCCAATTCTAAATACAGTTAATTAATTCACTATGTTTACGGTATGTTCGCGTTTTACACCGAGAAATGCTAATGGGAATTGTAAATCTTAGTTAGGAATGAAACTGGAAAGTAAATGAATGCTTTGCTGGTCCACGCACTAAAGTTCCTTTTTTTACCAAACTATCGGTAGTTGTTTTAGATATTTGACGCTAGTCTTTGCAAATACTAAAAAATGCCTATTTCTTTCAACACACGCATTTTGTTCCATTGATTTAAAAAGGGTTTGCCACTGATGATTCTAGTCTAATTTCGCGTTGATTTTCAGTTCTACGTATTTTCTTGATGTAAAACTCAACAACATATTCTATTACGTCGAGGAAATGTGTAGAACTGAAAATCAACGAGAAATTAGACTGGAATCATCAGTACCAAATCGTGGAAAGTTTTTTTGAAAGATTTCATGATGCCTTCAGCTGCCGTTCTTTTTATTTCAAGTACGATTGTACAATTTCTGCCTTACACCATTTTCAAGTATTGTATGGATTATTTTTTACGCTACGAATGTCGTTGCTCCTATGACTCCATGTCATGCTCATAAAATAAATCCGAGACGTTTTACGCTATTTTAGGAGCACGTTACTGCTCGAAAGTAACATGCTCCTAAAATAGCGTAAAGCATCTCGAATTTATTTTATGAGCATAACATGGAGTCACAGGAGCAACGACACACATGGCGTAAAAAATAATCCATACAATACTTGAAAACGGCCGAAATTAATCTATCAAAAAATTGATCGCAGCTGCACACCCTATCGCACTGAAAATCCTGGAAGGTTTGTAAGACGATGAAATTTGCAGAGGTAAGCGAAAAACTAGACAAAATGGTTACTGACGGTCTTTTAAATCAATGAAACGAAAAGCGTATGGTAAAATAAACACGCACCTTGATAACATGGTACCATATTGTTGTTGTGGTCTTCAGTCATGAGACTGATTTGATGCAGCTCTCCATGCTACTCTATCCTGTGCAAGCTTCTTCATCTCCCAGTACCTACTGCAACCTACATCCTTCTGAATCTGTTTAGTGTATTCATCTCTTGGTCTCCCTCTACGATTTTTACCCTCCACGCTGCCCTCCAATACTAAATTGGTGATCCGTTGGTGCCTCAGAACATGCCCTACCAACCGATGCCTTCTTCTAGTCAAGTTGTGCCAAAACTCCTCTTCTCCCCAATCCTATTCAATACCTGCTCATTAGTTATATGATCTACTCATCTAATCTTCAGCATTCTTCTGTAGCACCACATTTCGAAAGCTTCTATTCTCTTCTTGTACAAACTATTTATGGTCCGTGTTTCACTTCCATACATGGCTACGCTCCATACAAATACTTTCAGAAACGACTTCCTGACACTTTAAATCTATACTCGATGTTAACAAATTTCTCTTCTTCAGAAACGCTTTCCTTGCCATTGCCAGTCTACATTTTATATCCTCTCTACTTCGACCATCATCAGTTATTTTGCTCACCAAATAGCAGAACTCCTTTACTACTTCAAGGGTCTCATTTCCTAATCTAATTCGCTCAGCATCACCCGACTTAATTCGACTACATTCCATTATCCTCCTTTCGCTTTTGTTCATGTTGATCTTGTACCCTCCTTTCAAGGCACTGTCCATTCCGTTCAACTGCTCTTCCAAGTCCTATGCTGTCTCTAACAGAATTACAATGTCATCGGCGAACCTCAAAGTTATTTCTTCTCCATGGATTTTAATACCTACTCCGAACTTTTCTTTTGTTTCCTTTACTGCTTGCTCAATATACAGATTGAATAACATCGGGGAGAGGCTACAACCCTGTCTCACTCCCTTCCCAACCACTGCTTCCCTTTCATGTCCCTCGACTCTTATAACTGCCATCTGGTTTCTGTACAAATTGTAAATAGCCTTTCGCTCCCTGTATTTTACCCCTGCCACCTTCAGAATTTGAAAGAGAGTATTCCAGTCAACATTGTCAAAAGCTTTCTCTAAGTCTACAAATGCTAGAAACGTAGGTTTGCCTTTACTTAATCTCTCTTCTAAGATAAGTCGTAGGGTCAGTATTGCTTCACGTGTTCCAATATTTCTACGGAATCCAAACTGATCTTCCCCGAGGTTGGCTTCTACCAGTTTTTCCATTCGTCTGTAAAGAATTCGCGTTAGCATTTTGCATCCGTGACTTATTAAACTGATAGTTCGGTAATTTTCACATCTGTCAGCACCTGCTTTCTTTATGGTACCGTGATGCACATTAATATATCGGAGTTGGAAGCGCAGCTCAAAATTATTGACGAAATAACAGTGAAGAAGGGGCTAACGCGAGCCTATTGATTGTTCCCCCAACAGGCACGATATCCCGTTACAAAGTACAGCTGCCCGTCTAAAACGCAGAAGCTCGGCGATAGACGGCGAGCTCTGCTGTACAGGTGTACTTGTTGTGGCGTTTGCCAGGCTGGGACTGTACCCGGCTGGGCAGCCGCGCCGAGGCGCCCTGTCGCGCGCAACAAGTGGTCGTCCTCCGCGTCTTGTGTCTGCTGACGGACGCGATCGCCGACAGAGCCGCTTTTTCTGCGCAGCGTCCGAGCAGTCGCTGTGCGCTTAGCTTTCCCGCAGTCCTTAACGAATTCGCTCCGCTGCTCATTGCCACGGTCACTTTACTACTTTCAGTTTGCAAGCGTTTTCTTCAACCGGAAAACACATACTACTTACCAGCTTAATTGGTCACACGAACCAAACTCCATTGAATGCCGCGATCCTTAGTCTCGGACATCGCTGTCTGTCGCTGGTCATGTTCTCGTGGGCTCCCAGGATCCCCAGGTCTCGACTCCACCTGTCCACCTCTGTTTTGATCTAACGAGGGTTCTCGTATATTCCTGCTTCCCTTCTGGCACTGTCTTCACCAATCTTTCTTCTTTTACCTGTTCCAGCAATTCTGTTCTTCTGTTGTTTATTACAACTGACGCATCTGGCTCATTACATAGCGTGTAGAATTCTGTGTTTCTCCTTCTCCTAAAAATTCCGTTCTTTAACACAAGTCCAAAGATATTTCTTAACACCTAGTTTTCGAAGGTCACAATTTTTCTCTCCATCTTCTTGCTCAGTGTCCATGTTCATACATTAATACTGGTCGCTCAGTTGTCCTGTACGTGCAGACTTTTGTTGTACTTGCCATTAGTTTGCTGCTGAATACTTTACCCATTGAGAACAGACATCTCTCTGCAGATTTTGTCCGGTTTATTATCTGCTTCTCCATGTTGTTGTTCACATCGCCATACTTCCTAGGTATGTGAAGGACCTAATCTTCTTAAATTCTACATCTTCTATTGTCAGCGATCCCTCCGTTTCCTCTTCATTGTTCCATGTTACAATCATTCACTGTGTTTCATCTTCATTGATCATCAGCCCCTTTTTCTGCCTGCTCTATCAGTAGTTTTTCTTATTAGTTCATCTTTATCATTCGCCACAGCGACCTTACCATCGGCTACCACTCACGGATTCACTTCACCAGCTACATTAACACTTCTTTCTATCGATGGTACTCTTTTTTTAGGACCTTTTCCAATCCCAAATTAGATGCGGATGCGTTTGACACCTTTCTCTACTGTAATACACTCATACTCCCTGCCTCCAAACCTCACTTCGCATTTAGTATTCTCATTGCACATTCTGGTCAGCCTGATCAGTTTGGGAGGTATTCCTGATCCTTCCATTGTCAAAGTTATGTGTAATTTGTTTCTTGAGTTCACGCGATATTTTTTGGGATATACTGGTTGTTAGCCACAGAACAGACTATGCTTGAAACAGATGCGAACCGCTTCCTTCCAAGAAGGACGGGCTGTTAGTTTTCTGCCTCAGCTCATCATACTTTAACTAAAAATCTATATTTAAAAAGAAAATTTCCATGTATTTGTGGCATTAAAGAATTAATAGCTTTAACGAAAGTTAAAGCTACTATCCATATCAAATAACCCCCTCCTGCAGATTGCATTATTGTAGATATATAAAAACCGCGAGAATATCATTTAACTATAAAGTTAACGCACTTCAGTTCTTAGAGAGTTTTTATGTGCTGGCTATACTGGTTTAGATTTTTCAGTTATAATCAATAAAAATTTATTTTTGTGGGGATCCAAAACCTCAACGAGAATAAAACCATCTGGGCGCTACAGTCTGGAACCGCGCGACCGCTACGGTCGCAGGTTCGAATCCTGCCTCGGGCATGGATGTGTGTGATGTCCTTAGGTTAGTTAGGGTTAAGTAGTTCTAGGGGACTGATGACCTCAGAAGTTAAGTCCCATAGTGCTCAGAGCCAATAAAACCATGGTTCCAGGCCGGAGTAATTTTTTTTTTTTTTTAATCCACGTAGCTAGCCAGTTTCTACCGTGGATCATTTTCAGTCACATATCTTAAGCTTCCAGCTTCATTTCTCATTCAGATACATCTCCGGTAGTGTTAACAGTAGTAGTAGAAGTTCTATGCGTATGTGACAGAAAAATAATATAACAATATGCATGATTATCGATAATGCAAAACGTGCTGTCCTTCTTAGAACTATCTCGATAAGCTCCGTTAATCCTATCTTGTAAGGATCCCACATCGCGCAGCATTACTCCAAAAGAGGAAGGACAATCGTAGTGTAGGCAGTATCTTTATTACCTCATCTCCATCTTCTAAGGGTTCTGCTAATAAAACGCAATCTTTGGTTTGCCTTCCCAACAACATTTTCTGTGTTCTTTATAATTTAAGTTGTTCGTAATTGTGATTTCTAGGTATTTAGTTGAATTTAATGCCTTTAAATTTGATTGATTTATCGTATAATCGAAGTTTCGAGATTCCTTTTAGCACTCATATGGATGACACTTTACATTATTTATGGTCAATTGCCAATTTTCGCACCATACAAATGTCTTATTTAAATCGTTTTGTAATTGGTTTTGATTTTTAAAAATGTGTTTTTTCATATCTGTGGTGTGCGTACTGTAAGACCTTCGGTACACACACCATCAGATCATTTGACTTGTCGCTCTAAGCGAAGTAGGCGAGTGTCAGAAATATGTCTCGTGGTCTTATCGTGGCATGTTTATCTTCTGCCGTTAGGTCAGACAATAGAAATGCCACTTGCACGCTTAGAGTAGCAGATTGACGGCGACCAACTTTAAACAGAACTTGATTAATTTTCACACACATTTATTAAAATAATAAAAATCATAGATATTGCGTAACTTGATTCTGGATGCTGTTTACAATTGCCAATCTGAAGTTCCTTTAGTCTTGGTACGTTAATCTTATTCTCACATATCTCTGGTACTTAACAAAGTGCCTATTCATTTATCTTCATGGCTATGTACAGGAATATGATTATATTATAAGGCGCAGACTGAAACTTGACTACAGACTAATGCAGACAAATGCAGACTAATGCAGACTGACTAATCGGAGGCCTGTAGACTCGTTATAATACCTCGAGCGTTCAGGCGTCACTGCGCGAGTGTGATCCGCGAGGAGAAAATGTTCTTCGTTAGCAGCGATCTCATTGGCTGCATTACATATTAATACGCGGATCGGCGGAAGCAGAATTTGGTCCGTCTCTATGACAGCGCCATCTCGTAGTGCGGAGACGGACGAGCGCTGCGCCTGCGCTGTTGTGCTTAGCGGGGCGCGCTCTAGTGGGAAAATTGTGTACGCGCTGACTACGCGGAACTATGTACACAACAATATCTGTTTTACATAGTTGATTCAGGTTCCAGGTGATGGTCGTTGACAACCGGTAGCAAATTAATAAATTTCTCTAAAGCAGACAAGTGTCATGAAGTTACAGCGACTACTGAAGATGCTTTAAAATATAGCGAAACGCGTGTGGTCTAATTAATACCTGTGTTAGAGTCGCAAAAGACGGTGCATAACTTGTATAACTGCGACTGGGAAAAAGAGGCCTGAAAAATAAAATATAGTAAAAAACATTTAAAAAATCTGAAAAAATAAAAACATCTGACTCGCTCCACACGGAACAAAACAGGTTCCGTAAATGTAACTGCAAACTCGTTTAGCGTCCGAAACAAACAGTGCAGTAATGGGAGCGCTTAAGCAGCTTAACCGGCGACCGGGCAATTGGGAGCGTAAGCTGTATCCCGGCGGGCAGATAGGCGCCGTGCCGGCCAGAGCGGCACGCGCCCAGTAGGTCTCGTGATGGCCGCCGGCCTACAAGCGCGCAGCCGGCACGGCGGCTCGTTTCGCCGGATTACAGAAGGTAAACACCGCTATCGCCGCGCCTCAATTTGGCCCGAGTGTCCCAGCCGGCGCGCCCCGGGCGCCGACGCCCAACCGTGGCTCTTGCCGCCGCCGTAATTGACCGCCGGTGAGCGGTCGTTACCAAATAAAGCGCGCCGTTGCGCCCCTTCGAAAACACATCTCCATTCCAGGTGTTTTAATTACCAATTCCTCCACTCTGGCTGCCTTTATTGCGTGTTCCATTACTATTGTGGTGTCCACTTAAGAAGCTTGCTGGTGGGGCGATGCGCAGTGGCAAAGTGCAGTGTACCGAGTGACACTTCGGCCAATAGCGTCATTCTGCCGCGTCTGTAGCGTGGGCTTCGGGCTACGCTTAGAATATTTAGATTTTCATAGCGGTTCATGGATAGCGTCGGTCCGTAGCTACACTACTGGCCATTAAAATAGCTACACCAAGAAGAAATGCAGATGATAAACAGGTATTCATTGGACAAATATATTGTACTAGAACTGACATGTGATTACATTTTCTCGCAATTTGGGTGCATAGATCCTGGGAAATCAGTACCCAGAACAACCACCTCTGGCCGTAATAACGGCCTAGATACGCCTGGGCATTGATCAAACAGAGCTTGGATGGCGTGTACAGAAATCAGTACCCAGAACAACCACCTCTGGCCGCAATAACGGCCTAGATACGCCTGGGCATTGATCAAACAGAGCTTGGATGGCGTGTACATGGCTGCCCATGTAGCTTCAACACGATACCACAGTTAATCAAGAGTAGTGACTGGCGTATTGTGACGAGCCAGTTGCTCGCCCACCATTGACCACACCTTTTCAATTGGTGGGAGATCTGGAGAATGTGCTAGCCAGGGCAGGAGTCGAACATTTTCTGTATCCAGAAAGGCCCGTACAGGACCTGCAACATGCGGTCGTGCATTATCCTACTGAAATGTAGGGTTTCCCAGGGATCGGATGAAGGGTAGAGCCACGGGTCGTAACACACCTGAAATGTAGCGTCCACTGTCCAAAGTGCCGTCAATGCGAACAAAAAACGCCGGGTGATACACCAGTATGGCGGTGACGAATACAAGCTTCCAATGCGCGTGCACCGCGATGTCACCAAAAACGGATGCGACCGTCCTGATGCTGTAAACAGAACCTGGATTCATCCGAAAAAAATGACGTTTTGCCATTCGCGCACACAGGTTCGTCGTTGAGTACACCATCGCAGGCGCTCCTGTCTGTGATGCAGCGCCAAGGGTAACCGCAGCCATGGTCTCCGAGCTGATAGTCCATGCTGCTGCAAACGTCGTCGAACTGTTCGTGCAGATGGTTGTTGTCTTGCAAACGTGTTGACTCAGGGATCGAGACGTGGCTGCACGATCCGTTACGGCCGTGCGGATAAGATGCCTGTCATCTCGACTGCTAGTGATACGAGGCCGTTGGTATCCAGCACGGCGTTCCGTGTTACCCTCCTGAACCCACCGATTCCATATGCTGCTAACAGTTATTGGATCTCGACCAACGCGAGCAGCAATGTCGCGATACGATAAACCGCAATCGCGATAGGCTACAATCCGACCTTTATCAAAGTCGGGAATGTGATGGTACGCATTTCTCCTCCTTACATGAAGTATCACAACAACGTTTCATCAGGCAACGCCGGTCAACTGCTGTTTGTGTATGAGAAATCGGTTGGAAACTTTCCTCATGTCAGCACGTTGTAATTTTCGACACCGGCGCCAACCTTGCGTGAATGCTCTGGAAAGCTAATCATTTGCACATCACAGCATCTTCTTCCTGTCAGTTAAATTTCGCGTCTGTAGCACGTCATCTTCGTGGTGTAGCAGTTTTAATGTCCAGTAGTGTACTTAGTGTTAGCTGACACGGCAACAATTACTTTGAGAAAGGGATTGCGAAAGTTTCAAATTTAAATTTGTGTGAATTCCTAAGGGATCAAACTGCTGTGGTCATCGGTCCCTAGACTTACACACTACTTAAACCAACTTATGCTAAGAACAAAACACACACTCCCTTGCCCAAGGGAGGACTCGAACCGCCAGCGGGAGGGGCCGCGCATTCCGTGACATGGCGCCTGAGACCGAGCGTTCGATAGTTTCCAGAGCATGTAAATGTTATCTGGAGAGTTCTAAGAAGAAACAGTGGCTCAAAGTGGTGTTAATCCCAGCATTGCCCGTGACTAGGGTAGTCAAAGGCTGGGGGGAGTGGCGTGTTGCGGATGCCCAACCGCTTTGGGTCACCCGCCATTACGCGGGAACGTGGTAGACGTCGTTGAGGTTTCGCGTTGTTGAGAGTTTGCAGTCGAGTAGCACTAAAACATATATGAACAGTTTGCAGATTTTAAGAAAAATGTGAGGCTGGAAGTGTTTGCGTCGAATGGTAGAGCAACAGTGAGTGACTAATCGTTTTATTTGCGGAGGATGCGAGTAATTACACGTGAAGTCGGTGGACAAATCAGTATCGTTGTTCTTAGTCAGTAGCATCTGTTGGCAAGCTATAAATGGTACGAGCTGTTATCCTTCCAAGACAATGAACTTTAATACTGGTAAAGAAATAATACTCATTTTCGTTTTAGGCAACGCGGTCAGATTTCATACAAAGTGTGTTCTCTCTGTTAAATAAACCTTACCAACGACCTTTCGACGCAAAGAAAACTGTACAAAGTAGGAACTAGCAAAATATAGTGAGAGAGTTGCGCTGATGCTTACATCCTTGGAATCACTGTTCATATCTATAAGAAATATGCCTTTGTCGCAAAAATTGTGGGATAGTGTTCTATTAGTATACAGTTATCGTCAAATTGTATTACTTGCAATTAATAAACGCGATTGCATGAAGCTACATTTCTTACAGTGAGGTAACACCTTGATATGATTTTAACACTATAGCACCTTGACATGATTTTAACATTATAGAGAAATAACGTAGGCATATGACTAATGAACTATATTACAAACATTTAAAAATACGCAACATGTGAGAACTGTACCACGAGTTGATCTGACTTCACAATGTCGCGGAAATGTCTAGCAGAAAATTCCACAAATTATGTCTCAGTAATTACGACAAAATGCTATAATTTGTGGAAAGTATCGAGAATGTGGCAGGCTGTGTGTACTGTAATGGTGTCACGATCGCTCTCTACGTTCTTATTCCAAGGAATGTGAATTTTGAGGTCCGTCCGCACTGTGATGAGAAACGTATAACAATTTTCTTCTCAACAAAAGGCCTTAAACTTAAATAACGAACGAGCGTGCTTAGTGCCACTCTTTGACGCAGAGAGAAATGAGTTTTAAATTGATATGAATTGAAGTATGTCCACCTGTCTATTCCAGTAAAGCTTCACAAACGAAATCTCAGACCAGGAGCAAATCTCTAAAATCTCTATTGCAGCGTAGTATACAGACTGGATTTTTTTTTTTTTTATTTTGTTTTAATGGACTTGTAGTCCGGGGTGATATGTTACAATACAGCATCACCGGGTCTATTCCGGTCTAACTGTGTTGGTGAGGCAGTAGATTTCCACAGGGCAGTGACTCCGTCAGTGCAATTCACTTTGGAGGTGTGGACTGCTTAACGAAACTTAAATACCTGCGGGAAGGAATCAGACCTGCGGGTAAGGGACTTATGGACGTCTGCACGCACCTCTGTCCATTACGTTTGACGGTGAAAGTACTTTCGAAACACTTTTTCATTACATATGTCATTTCGCTGTAAGTAGCCTTCATAGTTCACGTATTTAGATCATAAAGGAACGACATCCAAACGTAGCGTTTACAGGTTGCATTCATGCATCCATTCCCTTTCATGCAGAGTATAACGACAGAGACACATTCTTCTACATCTGTATTCTGGGAATTACTGTGCACTGAGGGATGGTACTTTTTATTTTAGCATGACAGCATTTACGCCTATATACAAGTTACTATTTCCCTGTTTGTTTTAGCATCATTTCTAGAGAGTAGTTAAGTAGAGAGCTGAAGAGTAGTCGTTTCTGCCCTGAAATATGACTCCTGAAGCTTTCTAAACATGTACTTGCTGGATGTACGGCATCTTTTGTCCGAAAATCTGCCGGTTATGATTTTTCATGACCCTTCGCTCCGTCTTTCTTAGACTGTGCTCAATCTTCCCTGATAGTCTGACTTGATATGCTTGCCATCCACTTAAGTCGCCATCATTTACGAGCTGTACAAGTATTTTTATGCAGACTCCTTCACAAATAAACGTAATTTCCCAGTATCGTGCCAATAAAAAATAGCCTACTGTTTTTGGTACTTTATTTTATATTCTACATGTTGTTGTAGCTGTAAGTTCAAATGGTTCAAATGGCTCTGAGCACTATGGGACTCAACTGCTGTGGTCATCAGTCCCCTAGAACTTATAACTACTTAAACCTAACTAACCTAAGGACATCACACACACCCATGCCCGAGGCAGGATTCGAACCTGCGACCGTAGCAGCAACGCGGCTCCGGACTGGAGCGCCTAGAACCGGACGGCCACCACGGCCGGCGTAGCTGTAAGTCATTAATTCAGAGTTCAAAGAATAGCGCGCTACTGCATTTCGCGATGTGCACAACTCTGAATTTCTCCGCATTATGAGCTAGTTACAGTCTTTGCACCAGGTGGATATTTTGCCAAGAAATGGGCTCCGTGAGACACCTGTCTTCTTTTCAACTCGCGATTACATAAAAATATGTACCCTGAAACATTCTGCGGATAACGTGTCCTCTTCCATATGAAGTTTTCAGCCAGTAATTCATAATAACACACGGTGGTTGCACCGTTTTCAAAGAAATGGAACGAGATAAGAACAAGAGAGGTTGTGCAACTTAATAATAGTGGGCATAAGCAGACACTTGAGAATGAACACATTTCATACGGCACGATCGCAATGTACACATCTTTATTGCTCCAAGATGACCGATTTCAACAGTCTCGTGCTCCCATCGTTTAAGAGGAAAGCAAAGATAATAAAGCGGGGAGGGGGGCGGAGGTGGAGGGAGAATACAGTTCATACGAAGGATATACAAAATATACAATATTCCACGTATCTTTTGGAATTTATTATAAAAATATCATGTTACATTACAAGTCAAAGCACAAAAGGAATTTCTCAGATATACATGTCTTGATAGAAATACGGGCGATAAAATATACACGCTTGGTAAAATGCACACAAATGGAAAACGCAGTTCTCTAATTTGTGACTGTGGCAGAGTACTTTCAACTGAATATTATTACAATTTTTACATTACAGAATTTACTCACAGGTGCCTGTATTGTCTGCGTAAAAACAGAGATTAAAATTAATACTATCCAGAATGAAGCTATTACCATTCCCAAAGTCAACAATGAATAACATGAACAGCAACAGTCGTATTACACTTGACTGCGGCACGCCAGATATTACTTCGGTGTCTGTAGAGGACTGATTTGCAGTAATGTGCTACGTGCAGCCTCTTGAAACGTTTTAGCAAATATATACTTCTTTTTTGTCAGTTTACACAGCATAAACTAGTTGTCGCTTGGTGACACGAGTGTGAAATCAGAGAGTTACACCTTCAAATGGCGTTGGAGACGTCTGAAATACGCTGAGACTTGACACCGTCTGTGCGAAACTGTTCAAAAGCACTATCTGGTCCTCCGTCGAAGTCAGAACGCCGTGATCCTTTTTCACGTAAGCTTGAAAGACAAATTGAGATGCTGAGTCATATTTCCTATTTTTTACACTTTTTTGCTCTATGTGGAGTCAAGAGCGTATCTGCATCAAGTGAACGCTGTGTTGGAGTGCTTGACGAAAGCAGTATTGTCTCGTGATGACTGGGTGTTGTGTGATGTCCTTAGGTTAGTTAGGTTTAAGCAGTTCTAAGTTCTAGGGGACTGATGACCATAGCTGTTAAGTCCCATAGTGCTCAGAGCCATTTTGAACGAAAGCAGTATCATACGCCGTACTTCACGATAAAAGGCGGAGAGCTTTGGGATTTAAAGGAAAATATTGGCGCAATCCGGGGATAGGAAATAGAAGCCTTTGGTCCGCCATTTTCCGCACAAATAGTAGTAATGAAAATTACTTCCACAACCGGGATTGAAGTCATTTGCCTTCAAGAGTCGAATTTTTTTCGGGTGAATGTTGGTGTAGTCACCCCCCACGACCCCCCCCCTCCCCCCCCCACCTACCCCAATCCCTGCAATATCATGGACTTTTCCGTCTCAAGATCTTTCCCAAATGAATTATCTCCCAGTCTCTTAAGTTGCGACATCGATCCAGACAAGACGTTAAGTTTTAGACATTCCCTTCCTTCTGCGTATAACACAGCCGTGCGGTATTAATCTCTTTGATGGTCGTAGCTTAGGTCAATTTGGTGTAGCTTTTCTCACGTCCTCTGGGAAAAATTACTGCTTCACCACTTTGTGACGAACGTGTTTATTCGAAGGCACTGGTATCGAAGTGGAATGAGGACAGCAAACAACGGAGGGGAATGTGTGCTCTCACGCGGTTTAACCCGGTAAGCGCTGCGTGAGTTTCTTTTCCCGGTTCCCGCGGGACGTTAAGAAGATTAACCTCTCGGCGATGACCCTATTTCCTGAAAGACGGCTGAGTAATGGTGGCGGCAGCAGGCCGTGCTTATTGACATTCGCGTGGGCCGCGGCCCGACTGCTGACACGTGAGACGGGGGAAGGACGTGCTGCCGAGTTACGACACCAGCGGCCACCGTGGGCCGAAGAGCCACACTGCAGTACGCTTACTCGATCTCTTCAAGAAACTCTGTGCTGCAGTGCTGATTTAGCCTTTGGTGCTGCACATTCATGGGAAAGGCACTAGAGAATATACCGGATAACTGTAATATGCATACCATTGAGTAACATTGTATTGTGAACATGTCATTGTTGCTCGGATTCTTCGTGTTGATTTGGGTATCCTATGTAACCTTGTCATCTAAAATTCGCATTAACCAGTTAGAGATAGCAAAGCGAGGTGTCTGTCTGGTGATTCTTCGCAGAGAAGAAGGTATCTTGCTGTATATTTACTACGAGGACGTGCTGAAACGAAATGCCTCTGAATTTTTTATTTACCGACTCTCAAAGTGTTTTAAGAAAAATATTATTAATATTCTACATCTCTATTATTCATGAGCATACATTCGCAGTCCTTTCCTGCTACTGGGCGCCGACCTGTAGCGTGTAACATCTTCTTCTTTCTTCTTTCGCTTACGCCATAGTCCCGCAGCGATCGCAGGGTCGGCGCGGTTGCAATGGATTTGGCAGTGTTAGTGTTAGGGATGGCCGGATGCCCTTCCTGCCGCCACCCCGTACCCCTCAGGACGGAATCAGTGTACCCCAACTGTCTGCGCCTAGTGTAAATCGTGAAATAGTGCGGACGTGTTTCAAATGTCTGCGACGCGTGTAACTGAGGTGGAACATGGGGACCAGCCCGGTATTCACCTAGCGGGATGTGGAAAACCGGACCTGTAGCGTGTAACATGATGTGCTGTAATCGAGTTTCGAATTCGAATAGTTCGTCCATACACGGAGCACCTCTCCTTCAGCTTGCCAATGCTAGATCACACACAACGCTAGGCCATCCATAACAATCCGACGCCTTGGGTTCACTGTCCTCGGTCATCCTTCATACGACTTCGGCACATACGATTTTCATTTGCTACAAAATTTAAAGAACACCTTCGAGGACTTCACTCTGAAGCGGTGCAAACAGAGATGAGCTCGTGGTTCCGCCAACAAAGTTAAACATTCTACAGTGACGGTGTCAACAAACTGGTCTCTCTCTGGGAGAAATGCGTTCGACGCCAGTGTGACTATGTTGAGAAATACAAAAACAGGCACGAAGAATAAAGCTATAGATTATTAATAATGTTTGTGTTATTTAAAAAGCTTTAAGAATTTTCACCTTAAGAAATCGGAGGCATTACTTTTCAGCACGCCATTGCAGAGGTAAGACTTTAAGCTAACCAGAAAGTGAAGCAAATATCATTTAAAATGAAGTAATGTACTTTTTTAAAAGCCTGTAGACACTTTTTAAAGGAAACGAATTTTATTGTTCATTGTTGAACTTTTCCCATGGAAATCTGCACAACGAATGGGAGACCGAGTTCCACCTCCACCGTTTGTGAAAATGGGGGGGGGGGGGGGGCAGTGAGGGAGGTCGTACTGTGAAATCGAAACAGAAATTGCAGGTGGCAGTCTCGTCTTGGGAAAGTGTGAGTTTTAAAGGGGCCCGTCCTTGGGTGAATTGCAGAGTTCTTTTTCTTCCTTCTTTGGTGAATCTGTCTTATGACATTACATCTCCTTCATGTTCCCTTCGGAGCACTGTCCTTTGCCTGTCCGTATGTTTGTCCATTTGTAATGTCATACATTATTCCAATTCTCTACCTACCATTTCTGAACAATCCTTCCACTTTTACCTCTATAATTGTTTGTTGCAGACAATTCCTATGCACTAATTCACAGCCAAGATATTTCCCTCTTTCTAATATTTTCCAGTAACCTTCTTTCTAGCCGTATTCCTAGAAATCCAGTTAAATCGGTTTTTCCACGCCAGTTTACCGTGATTGTTAAAACAGCTCAAAATAACCGGTTTCTGAAATAACCGATTTTCGGTTTTCTATTCCTATTATTTCCTGTAATAAACGTAGAAGTCGAACAAAGACCGAAAAAATTTGACTCTCAATTTCCATAAAGATAGAATAAAAAATATCAAATTAAATAGACAAATAGAAAAACTTAGTCCGTCCAACGTTTGCTGCTTTTCTTGAAATCAGATAAGTGGTTGAATACTACAAAACATCACCAGTATTCTCCTACTGATTCTAATTGTTTGGAACTCTACTCAAAAATCACGTTGTAATCAAGGACCAAACCACTATAAAGACAATACGAATAATCAGTGCCAAAGGATGAAAATTGAGGTTGAAGAGCTCTGTCTTTCGTCTATAATGTATCCGTCTTCAAGGACTACAAGCAGAGAAAGGCACATTGTGTAGACACAGACAGCAGATCAGCTACTTCCTCCTATTTACATTGTATACAATGAGGATTGTTGCAAAAGTTTTTAATTTTTTGCTGTTACCGTAATTTCCTTGCTCTTTCATTAGTTCGTAGAAATGTCAGACAAATCCCTAATCTTGTAAAGCGATAGTGTAATGCATCGCTACGTCACTTCGTAAAAATATTTCCAAGCTAGGGTTTGTACCATTCTGCAACAAAGTAGATGTCTGCCGAAGACAACGAGAAACTACTATGACCGGGTGGGGGCAAGTCTTGCAAGCACGAAGCCACGACACATGCCAACAGGAATGTTGTCTCAGCAGTGCTGTACTAATGCTAAAAATGTTCAAATGTGTGTGAAATCTCATGGGACTTAACTGCTAAGGTCATCAGTACTTAACCTAAATTATCCTAAGGACAAACACACACACCCATGACCGAGGAAGAACTCGAACCTCCGCCGGGACCAGCCGCACAGTCCATGACTGCAGCGCCTAAGACCGATCGGCTAATCCCGCGCGGCAAGTACTAGTGCTTATCCCATGTTTGTTGCCCGTTTCTGTCAGTGTTGTTATTAAAATATCACTGATCGCTTTCTCCATTTTCTAAAATAACGCAATATTTCAAGAAAATGCAAATTTTACGAATAAAAATTACGCCTTTTTTAAGAAAAGATTTGTTTAAAAACAAAGAATTTTAGCATTGATGCTGTGCCTAACTGATATTTCGTTTTTTTACTCGGTTATTAGCAAAAATTAAAAAACACCTGTTATAACTGAGACCAAACAAATGCCAAAAATACCGGTTATTCACAACTAAAATACAGTTATCGATTTTAACCGGTCGGTTTTTCTCATCCCTAGACAGAGTTTGTGGTACAGTGCAGCGTCTTTTACTTCATTGCTCAAGCTGCGGAAATATTATGTATAAACTAAATTTATAGCCTGCCTTGTGTTATACAGTCCTCTGTCTTGGTAACCACATCATCGGTGGGACGTTAAACTCAGAGGATAAGTGATTAACCTCAGGTAGAGATAGACTGCTGAGTCCAGTACTCAACACGTCTTGAAGTTCCTTTTATTTTCGTCTCCCTGGATCGCCATTTAGGGGTGGAAGAGGCGTGCAAAGCAGTTGCAGAAGCCATCGGCTGCGCCCACGAGCGAGCAGCGTTAGCGCCTACTAGCGTCGGCGTCGTAGTCGGTGTCGGCGCCGGCGCCGTGGGCAGAGCGAGGCCCTCACCACTGTGTCAATAGCGGCGTGAGAACCGCCTGTTAACGCCCACGCTCGGCCGGCTCTTTAGACCGGCCACTTGCTAATGGCGGCCGGCACGTAGGCTTCGCAGCTGCAGGTGGCGTGGGTTGCACTCGCCGGCTGCTGTCGAGGCGCTCGCAATGTTTATCGGCTTCAGCGATGGATAGCCACCACTGTTTCTTGCTTGCGTCATGTGGTGTCTCCTAACACGTAATTTCAACACGTACATCACCCTAGACCATGGTGTTGGTTGGATGACTGGGCTAGCAACGCCAAGGGTAGATTAACACCGAAACCTTGAAACGAATTGTTCACTCAAAAAGTACTATTGTTCTATTCAGGCGCTCAGTACAATTTAAAAATATTTTTTAAAACTGTTCTTGAATCGCTTCTTCCACTTCTTCGAGACATGTTACTTCTGATTTACGTGCTTAGTAATCCACTAGCTTTTGGTATCGACGCATACACATATATCAAGCGCTCCTGTGAAGGTAAAGCAAAGCTCCTAGTTCTGGCCCAAATGAGTCAATCGGGACCGACCAACCGACCACCATGTCTTCCTCTGCCCGTCATTGGATGCTATAGAATGACTGAGTACGATGGGACTTAACATCTGAGGTCATCTGTCTCCTAGAACTTATAACTACTTAAACCTAACTAACCTGAGGACATCACAAACGTCCATGCCCGAGGCGCAGTATTCGAACCTGCGACCGTAGCAGTCACGCGGTTCCGGACTGAAGCACCTAGAACCGCTCGGCCACCGCGGCCGGCGATGCTATAGAAGGGACGTGGGGCCAGCACACCGCTCTCCCGGCCGTATCGGCTTTGTTGAACTTAAGAGCCGCTACTTGGGTAGCTTCCCAGTTGGCATCATGAGGTTGAGTGCATCTCATTTTCCAGTCCTCCCACCAAAGAAAAATCCGTGGCAAATAAAGGGAATCGAGCCCGGGTCCTCCACGTGGCAGTGAGATACGCTGACTCCTAAGCTAAGGAGGCCGACATCTCCGCCCACTCTTTACCACTAACATTGCCACATACGAAAATCAACATGCCTACCCTATGTAGATATGAGGTAAATGCCAGGGAAAAAATATGTATGTACAGAGACGTATGGCGCATTTTCTCTGCTGTTTCAGCAAATATTTGCTGCTTAGTTTTTCCACTGCGTAGCTCGAGCACAAGTAGTGTTCATGAAGTCTTTCATACGAAGCCCTGTGTCGATAGAAAGCGTCGATTTGTTTCCCGTTACAAACGAAAATTATTTTTAAAGCGGGATTTTGCGTGGCCATTCGATAGAACGGTCCCAGATTAGTCTAGTGGTATCTTTGTTTTATCGATATGCATTAACAGGGACAGTAAAACTTGAAAAGTAACCAGTCTTCGAACAGTGACACCACTGCCCTGACCCGCGCTGCCTGTTAACGCAAAGCACGCAGCGTTTCTGAATTTATTCTTCGTGTTTCAATGTCCCCGTTAATAAATATCGATTAAACAAATATCGCACTAGAATAATCTGACACCGCTCTATCGGATGGACGTGTAACAATACGATTTTAAATTCATTTTGATTGTAATGAGAAACAAACCGGCGCTTTCAATTTCCACCGGTCGTCGCATGAAAGACGTGACTAGCAGTAATTCTTTGGACTGACTGCCAGCTACATAACGTAAAGACGAAATAGCAAACATCTGCCGAAACACCACAGAAAATGCACCTGACAAGTCTTAGGAGAGATACCTGATGACGAAACCCAGCACTGTCTGGGTATTCATTTTGCCAGTTCTGCTAGGAACGATAAGAAATGGTTAACTGTGTTTATTGTGAAGTATAGAAAAAATTTCATGTCCTTGTATTCGGGAAAACACCTTTGAAATTAGGAATCAGTTGTTCAAAGAAATATGCACAATATACAAATATATATGCACAGTATCCAAATTAAGAAATATGACCTCGGACAGTTTCCATACGCTGGACGCAGCTGCTTCCCGTGTCTACAGCGCGATTTTGTAAACGTCTCTATGGAAACACCTTTTCATATTCTATAGGTGGCTATCGTTTTCGCCTAAAGCCGTTAGCGCTTCGCAGTTGAAAGCTGTCAAAAGAGCTGCCAGGTGGCAGGGATATCCTTAAGTTGACTCGACTGCAGGATTGCCTTAACAGTAAGAAATAAACGTATTAAAACTTCATGCATGATGCGGCATTTCTCAGGGTTTATTGCGCCATATCGAACTATGTGTCGTACGGCGATATATTTGGGAAGGTACAGTCAACAACATATGTGGGTACTGTCAGAGAAATACGTTGCGAATAGATGTAGTACCAAAGAAGTGATAAATTTTAACGTCATGCTAGGTGCGGAAATTTTTTCACCCATCTCATTGTTTATGATATCATATCACCGGAACTACAATAGGTAGGTCGTTCTTACAATCACAGCGAATCTTGCTTGATATTAAGGGATATGTGTGTCAGGTTTGATTGAAATCGGCCCAGCGGTTTATGTGCACACGCACACACACACACACACACACACACACACACACACACCAGATATATCTCCACTTAAGGCATCCGTATTTTCCCTACACCAGTTCATGTGAATGCCGGGATGTTCAGTTTGAAACGGGCGAGGCCCTAAGTTATTACCATTATTTTAAATTACGGAATGGTTCTTCTGAAAAGGACGTGGCCGATTTCCTTTCTGATCCTTCCCTAATCTTAGCTTGCACAGCGTCTGTTACGAGCTCATCGCGACGGGGCCTTATATTTTCGTACATGGGAGCAGCATAACGCACACGTTTTCCTTTGACTCACACTTGATTGCTTGCTTAGGACTTGAATCAACCGTTAACCGATAAAAATGTGCTAGAGACGAAGCACAAAAAACAACAATTTGAGGAGATATCTGCTACGCTGTTGCCCAAGGATGCAGCCCAACATTCTCCTAAATTGATTAGCGTGTCTGATATGTACTATTTACTTTCTAGTGAACATTGCCTCCAAGCCCATTTTCCTGTCTCGTTACTGCTTAAAGCGAGCTTGTGCTCCTAATGACCTCAACCTATTTCTTGGTCTGGAAGCTCCTAACTAAAATGAAACGGGTTCTGAGCTAGGATATTCGTATATTATTATCAGCATCGTGCATATGCAGAGATAGAAAATAATGAAAAAGGAGAAAAACCCTCACGCTGATGGCTCGTTTATGTTCAACACAAGTGTAAACATCAAAGCCAGAGAGAAAATGAGATTAACTGTATACATAGTCATAACAGGCAAGATGTACTTGCATGACACTCCTACACAGAAATCACTGACCCCATATAATTCAGCACCTTAATCCCTGTTGTCTGTTTCAGGAAACGAAAATAATATTAGTGTCACTGTTTTGAACGTAGACGTTACGGCTTCTCTAGAAATGTGTAACCCTTCCGTTTAGGAATCGTCTATGATGGGATTATCTTCCGTTGAAGAAAGTGAGAAACTGGGCCAGTTAAAAAGTTTATGGCGTTTTACTACCGACGTTAATGTGGAACGAGGAAAAGCGTTTCCTCATCGTAGTGAACCTTCAATTAAAGCAACGATACCGCTCATCTGCAAAAGGCCGGACGAATCGATTATACATAATGATCGTCATACGAAGAACAGAAGCACAAAATTATAGAGCAGTTACGCTACCCTATCTCAGCTGATCGCGTCGTAAACCGTTGTAGGCAGTACGGCGTGCTCGGTTGGGTGAAAGGGGGGGGGGGGGGTCGATGGTAGTGGGGGGGGGGGGGGGCGGCAGACAGGGGGACAGTTCAAACGCGAGCTCTGCGACCGGTAAGGCAGCTGCAGTCGGCCAGCGAGCGGTGTTGATATCGATCCCCTGCCGGCTGCCTGCACCTTGACTGATTTACACAGTGTGCTTGACGACCAACACGCACAGGCAATTTTACGTTGGTCCCCTGTCCAAAACTTCTGATTTCATGTCAATTAAATTTGTGATATATCATAAATAGTAGCTTTAGGTTTCTAAATTCAGATCTGAAAGTCGTCAATACCATATGATCCATATCTGTCTCATCATGCCAATATGGAGTTCGATTACTGAGCCCCACTGGCGATGGAACGCTGACATGGCATCCAAAGAACATATCCGACGAAAATGTCATGACCAAAGCAAACGTAGCAGCCGAAAATTCTGTTATTGTTTCTCTCATGCAGAGTATCATACTACACTACTATAGACCACATAAGATTCAGGTGAGTTTCCATAGGCACGCAGGCAGTATCTCATATTACTGCTCAATTCGAAAAATTGCAAATGTGTGAAGGACATACAGTTTAAAAGTTTTAATGGGGCGCTCAATGAGACTCTTAACATGTAACACTCGTCATCTATGATCGTTGGCGGGCACAGATCACATAGCGTACGCAAATTTTCATGAAAACAGAGGAAATTCAGAATGTTTCTCAAAATTTCCACAATTTTTTCTAGTTTCTTTGCTAGCTTTGATGCAGCAGCTGAAACAGGACTTACGCATGTGGCGGTCTTGACGCAATGATTAAAAGCATTTTCACCCCACGGGAAAATCATCCGTTTTGGCACTTTACGAGGTGTAACGCAAGATTTTTATTTTTGCTCTTTCTACGTCTATATTTTTTAGGTGGATGGCATGTCAACTCAAATATTCGGAAGTGTATCACGAAACAACACTCAGCTATTTACCTCTAATTTTTTCTGGCCTTTGAACACCTGATACATAAAGAGATGACTGGTTCGGCGAAGAAAAGCTTAAACACGGGCAAAGATTCACGAATGAACTGTCTTTCCACAGCGGATTGGGCACTGAAATGAATCTTCTTGATAATTTAAAACAAATTTCCCAAAAGAGTCTTAGTTCCGAAGTTCTAAGATTTTGCGGATTGTGCTCTTCCAGTTAAATCAGTGATGTTTCATGATCCGACGCAATTCTCCAGAACACATGCTGGGCCCTCTCACTTCTAAAGGCCCTTCGGGGCGTTTGTGGAGAAGGTAACAGCAAAATTAAGCTTTGATTTAGCCTTGGACGTGTTCTTACGTTTCGTTCCACGTCTGTAATGACTTTGTTCGCTGAATATTTCTGTATGACTATCGCGGTTACTAAGCACGTTAGTGACGATTCGCACACTTAGGTAAATCTCTTTTACTGTATACACCGATGTGACGTAATAAGACTCCCATGTTTGACGAACAGTACTCATTTCTGTGAGCAACCTCCTTCGTGGTAAAGTACGTCACCTTAGGATTCCTGCATTCACTCTCAACTCAGTCTCAACCTTCTCCCCAATTAAATTTATGTGGTAACGCTGTTTTAAATCACTCCGAATGAGTATCCCTCCCCCTCCAGATACTTCCAGTAACTGATTGGCTTTCAGGCACTCGATCAATATGATTTTCGCTTATTTTATGTATAAAGGGCGCTCCAAAAGTTGCCATTCGTAGGCCACGCTAATGCCTTGTCTACATGTCGGTGCTTATACAGTGTGTTTCCGTAAGACCGTGCAAAAATGTCACAGGACGTAGAGGATGCTCCACTGATCAGTTTGAGGTAGGAAACCTGCAGTAGGAGAAGCCAGCTTAATGGTATATGGAAGTAAACTTGTCTACCGCATTGTCTAGTATTACTGATGATGATGATGATGTTTGATTTGTGGGGTGATAACTGCGCGGTCATCAACGCTCGTACAAGGTCCCAGTTTCTACACAGTCCATTTTTTTCACAATCCATTCTAGTCACTGTCACGAATAATGATGATGATGAACTGAGGAGACAACACAAACACCCAGTCCCCGGGCACAAAAAAATACCCAACCCGGCCGGGAATCGAACCCAGGAGCCCGTGATCCAGAGGCACGAACGCTAGCCACTAACCACGAGTTGCGAACGTCTAGTATTACTGTTTTCCAGCACAACTAATGTGCGTACAAGTTTACACGTACTGCACTGTTTATTCACGTGAACATTATTTCCTGCAAGGAAACGATGAGATCGGCCCTGATTACTAGGGAGTCGTAACGCAGGTTTTGTTAACCATAGTTTTCCGTAAGGTGGCTCTGTTGAATCGTATTTACATCGTCCCAAGACAGAACGTGCTCCGAATCAACGACAGACCCATTCATTACTCAGTGCTATTCAGAGACATACAGTACAATTCGATGTAACAGTGACGGCACAGTTTCGCGGAACTCATTGACGTGCACCTTGTGTATGCGGAAGTACGTTTCAGTGCTCCCGCTGCTGGAAGTCTGTACAGGGAACAATTTTCTAACGATTATCATACGTCACGACGAATGTTCATTTCTCTCGATCGACGAATACGGGAGACCGGTTCATTGGAAAGAAGAAACGAGGGACCTGGCAACATGAGGACCACTCGCACACCCGATTTTAAAGAGGAGTGCTGGAACGTGTTGCAGCGGACCTCACTACAAATACTAGTGGTATTGCAGGTGAAATGGGCGCAGCACGTACTAGGGTGTGGCGAGTACTCTAAGAACAACAATTACACCCGTGTCAACCACAACGAGTCCATGCAATGCTTGCGACTGACTTTGTACTTATGGTCGCATTGTGTCGGTGGTTGCTCCAACACTGGATTACACAACCAGACTTCCTCCATATCGTGCTGTTTACTGACGAGGCCTGATTTAATCGTAATAGTATCTCAAACAGCAGGAACAGCTATGCGTGGTATGAGAAAAACCCTCACGCTATAGTAGAGTCACACCATCAAGTACGTTTTGCTGTGAATATCTGGCCTGGCGTTGTAGGCGGCAATCTCACTGGGCCACATCTTCTGCCTGGTCCCCTGAATGGCCACCTGTACTTAAGGTTCATGCAAAGAGTTCTACCTGAGTTGTTGGAGAACGTACCCTTGGCTGTTCGTGAGAGGATGTGGATACAACATGACGGTGCACCGCCTCATTTCATTGCGAGGGGAGTCCGATTCAAACGGGGTCAAATGGCTCTGAGCACTATGGGACTTAACTGCTGTGGTCATCAGTCCCCTAGAACTTAGAACTACTTAAACCTAACTAATCTAAGGACGTCACACACATCCATGCCCGAGGCAGGATTCGAACCTGCGACCGGAGCGGTCACGTGGTTCCAGACTGAAGCGCCTGGACCGCACGGCCACACCGGCCGGCTGGGAGATGAAGAAACTTGCACAGGATAGAGTAGGATGGAGAGCTGCATGAAACCATCCTCTGGTCTGAAGACCACAACAACAATAATGTAAATAAAAAATTACACAGTAATGTGATTTTATTCCTACCTCCTTAAGCTGGCTTCTCTGACCCCAGGTTTCCTACCTCAAATTGTCCAGTGGGACATACTCCATCTCCCGGTTAATTTTTGCACGCTGTTACGAAAACACCCTGTGTACACGACCGGAATCGCGCTGGGTTGCATACACGCTACAGCTACGCCTCCAAGCGGAAACTTTTTGATCACCCTTATATTAAATTTGTCTGTGCTCAAGGACTGCTGGCTCTTTTTGGGCCAAGCTTTGATTGTCTGCTAGCTCTGCATTTTGTAATGGGACACCAGATTTTAGACAGATGCTCAAGAAATGTACTGACGATATCTATTAGGTCTTTTGTACATGGTATAAACAACAAAAATCATGAGGCTCAGTGAGTTATATTAGTGGCCACCCTGTCCTCAATCAGACATATCATTAGGACAGGCATGTCAACCACGCAGTGTAATAATCCATTCACCGGCAGTAGCCATAAAAATGCGCACCATCCGAACAATGACAGATTCTGAGTGCTCCCCGGTCCGGCCCCGCGGCTCCGTCGCGGTGGCTGCACGTAGGTGAGGCATCGCTGCATATCGGCGGCAGCTAATGGCTCACACTTCCGCCGCTACACACGGCCTCCGTGGTTTTTACCTGCCGCCGGCCACCGCAGAGGTGCAGCCCGGGGCCGTGGGAGCGATCGCTCGGAACAGCGTAACCAGATGCTCGGCCTCTTACAAAGGCTCTCAACTGTAAACAACCAGCCCGACATCCTTGGCTGGACGCTCGCTCGTTGTCAGCCGGCCCGAACCTGCTGTCGCTGCGTCTGCGCCTGACGGTGCGACCACCTCGGCCACCGATCGCAGACGCCAGGAGCAGGCGTAGCGAGACAATTTTCAGAAAGTGCACTGATGGAGGAGCTTAAGATTTACTTGGCATAAAAGACCGAGATGTATACAAAATTATATCAAAATTGCTTAAGAGACCAGATCATTTGCACCGATAATCTCCTTCACAGTGAGTACCGTAGCTATAAAATTATCAAATGAATCTGACATTATTTCACTTTGCCTGCATTTATTTTAATTTATTCTGCGTGCCACAACTACTTTCGGCTTTTTAAGCCATTGCCAAATCTTTCACTGTAGAAACGCGTGCCACATAACCCCTAAGAAATGGTATCACAATTATATGAGTGTAGATGAATGGATAGATAGTTACCTAGTGCAAGTGTTGTACGTATAAAAATGGCAGCGTGTTCACATTATGTGCTTCCTTATGTTTTGGTTCAAATGGCTCTGAGTACTATGGAACTTAACATCTGAGGTCATCAGTCCCCTAGAAATTAGAACTACTTAAACCTAACTAACCTAAGGACATTACACACATCCATGCCCGAGGCAGGATTCGAACCTCCGACCGTAGCAGTCGCACGGTTCCGGACTGAAGCGCCTAGAACCGCTCGGCCACCGAGGCCGGCTCTTATGTTTTGGTTTAGAAGTTAACTGGTGCTGACGTCTTGCCATTACTCGTTGGACGTAGCGCGGCAAACGTGAAAAGATGTAACTTTGACCAAAGAATAAAAGTGAGGGCACTCTTTAACAGCTCTGAACCACAAATGGTTAAAGAAATGTACAAACAAAAGGTGAAAATGAAACAAAAATCAGCCACCAGTGAGATTCCTGTATAGAGAGAGGAAAACGGCAAAACAAAAGAATAATTTCGCATTTATCCCGTTCAAACAAAGCAGCCAAAACTACCGAAAATCATAACTGGATTTCAAACCAAAAAAAAAAAAAAAAATTGAAAGTAACATACTACCTACAGAACGGAACTATTAAATGGATACACAAAACTGGATGTGGCGACTGTGAGATGATGTACATTATGCAAACCAGAAAGAAAATTCGTATTAGATTGAAAGAACACCTGAAATCTAACGAAAATAAAGTCCATCGCAATGCATCTCATAAACAACAAACTCATGAATAACAGTTTGAAAAGCCGAAATTGGTTTAGGAACGCAGAAGTTTAAACAAATACAACCAAAAGTGAAAAAAATGCGGCAACCAAAAGTGAAAAAATACGGCATTCATTTCCTATAATTAGAGATAAGGAGTCAAATCAATGAAGCGAAACGCCCATGTTAGGTCTGCTTATACGTAACCTCATGCGTAAATTTCTAAATCTCTGCGTGCCAAACGCCAGTTAACACAGGTTTAGTAATGAGCTGCTGTCTAGGCGATCCTCCATTCGTTCGTTCTTTCGTAGTTACATGGATTTAATCAAGCGTTGGTCTGGGTCACCTACCAGTCTGAATCATTTTTCTGAGTGGTTTTCTTCGTCCGTTTAGGAAATCTGCAGTCTGGATCATTATTTCTCCTTCTGATATCCAACACGTAAGATGTTATCTTTTTCTCCCTTATTTCCCAATGCCCCTTCGAAGCGCATTCCTACTTTCATTGCAGGTTGCCACTTGATGGATATTAACACTGTGTATCCGATACAGATTTCTGTACACGTTTCTACTCGTATGTACTAACTCCTCATGTGTGCCTTAATATAAGGAAAGTAATTTTATGGCCAACTGTCCGAGAAACGAGGTAATTTTGTTCTGTGTTGTGTAATTTTGCTGTTTGTGTGCTGTGTTTCCGGGACAGTAGTACCAAAACAGCTCTATGTTCACATAAGCGGATGTGACACAAAGCCTATGTACGCAGGTTGGCGTTAATCTGCAACTCGGATTCGGTCAGGATTTTTCTCACCTGCCAGTCCAACAACGTAACGACGTTGCACGACACGCTAAGCCGTCAGCTACCAACATGTAAATACTTAAATTCACAGATCGGTGATTCAAATGCGATGCAAGTGACGATTTCAGGATGAAGAAATGTCCATCGAGTACTGTCCCTCAAAACTGGGTGCCGCAGCAAATGGAAAAAAGTATAAGAAAGCAGAAAAGGGTAGGAGCATGCTCTCCTACCAACGCTTTTCCGATCGTATATTAGAAAATAATCTTAAAAGTTTTATAATAATAAACTAAGTACAGAAAGTATTTGAGTCTCCCTTCCAGATGTTACAAGTTCCCACAATTTCTCGTGATATCAAATGCAGAAAGAGTATGTGTCTGACAAAATGAGAGGCATTTTGTAAAAATCAAGCAAATGAAGGCTATTTCTCATAGAGTAACGTGCCTGACGAAGTCCCTCCATCTTTAATGACTGACCGTGGTAAACGATGTGCTAATCTATACGCAGTAGGGTGTTGGTCCTCCTCGAGAATCATTATAAATGCATTTCTCCCCAGAAGATATACTAATATATTTCACAAGATGGAAGACAAATCTGTATGACGCCAGATGCCCTGCTGGGAAGTACCACTCACTAAAATGACCTGCTAAGTGATGAAAGTCGGCTTGAGGAAACCGAGAATGTATACGTATTCATGCTTCAAACGAAGCCGAGAATTAATTCTTACGGGCACAGCTGCCGCCGTCATATTTCGTTAGACGACTATTAATTTGATTAACCCTGGAAATTCTTCACTGCCGTCCGGTTGTGGCAACATTGTATATAATACGCTTTCATGGAAGGTTCCGCCTTTTGCTTCCTCTTTTGCATAATACTGTGAGTACCTTATTTCTACTTTCTTGCACAAAATACTTTTGTACTACATGATTTACAGTTTGTCTCCTCACAAAAACAGACCAGCAAATTCAAAAATCCTCATTTGACTGTTTGCCGTTTTAAGAACATCCACCGTTTCTACAAACTATTACTCAATTTGATGTGATACTTGAGCAGCCATACTTCATTTGTTCAATTTCACCATTTAAACTTGTACAGAAATCTCTAATAGATCTAGAAATAAAGGTTTCTAGTGAAACAAGGAAAGCATCGACAACTAAAGATCATCGTCACTAAAAAGCAATAATGTAATGACTGTATACCTCGCTCACTAAAATGATAATTGTTATTACTAATAAGCATACATCAGAAAACTAAGAGCGATGAAAATATATTCATTTTCGAAGGATTTTTTATTCTGTGCTCCCGTCAAAGGAATTCGATACAGGTCTCACAAGTATCATTTATTGCTTGAGTAACAGTCTCATCTCATTTCACCTACTATATTTAAAAGGAAACAAAAATGCTGGCATTAAGCCGTAGAGTCATTTGGAAAATTCATTGCGTTGCTTTGCATGCCACTATTAGAAATGCAATTTCTTTAACGTTCACCGATCAGTGACTAAAATAAACCCAATGGCTGTCGGACAACCTATAGTTTTATACGACATCCTAATGCCATGCAGCTTCGCTTTTAGTTCATTGAAAAAAAGATTTGCCAAAAGCAAGCACACAATAAGATCCAGAAATAATCCTAACAGTGAACAAGGATCGATCCCCAAACCAATATCTTAATACTCTGTCTCTTATCTAACTGAGCTCCCGTATCCCATACATCTGAACACATGATATTTGTTCTCAGTGACGGATGGCATTCACTCCATGTGACAGCTGGATCCTGTCGTCTCTAATACGCTTCTTTCACTGTGGAATGGGTGCGACTGTTCATGGATTCATGGCGATGGGAGTTATGGGCCAGACGGAACAATGCAGGAGCGCCTGTGAGAAAGGGCAGCGTGCTGGCTGAAGCGCAGACCGTTAGAGCGCGTTGCCGCATACTGATGCCCAGTGCCCCCTCGGGTTCCTCGCTCTACCGTACGTTGAAGTCTCCACTCACTGAGGAGTACGGCTGTCTGAAATTCTTATATTTCTTGCGATCGTCTTTCGCTAAGGCTTCGGGAGTCTATGAACACTGGTTCGATGAAATAAAGTAGTTCTCCACCAATAATAGGAGCTGACAGAGCCGTGTATCATTGAGCTTCACTATGATTACCGACCAATTTTTTTGTTGCTCTAACACTTACGACGATTATCTTATATATTTTTAGAATGAAAATAAAGTTCTTATATTTCCGAAAACTATCTTCGTATATTGTAGAAGTGCTCTTCCTCTACTTGCTTTAGACAAATCTTAAAATCAGTTATGGAGACTCCACGGTATACCCCTCCGGAAGATAATTCATGAAGGCTTCCAGGGAATTATTTGCCCCACAGTGAATGTGGCAATTACGTTTACCACGACAAGGTAGTCATAATACGTGGATACAACTGTCAGTGTGTTGGAATTATTATCAATCATTTCACTGGATTTGTGATGTATGATTCACTGAGATCGTTAGCTGTGTCGATAAAGAAATCATTTAATTTGATAAGTCACTCCTTTAAGAAATCATCACTGCTAAGCTAATTGTGAATCATTGCCTAAAATATGTGCGCCGATGTTACCGATGTTGCTACCATTTACCGGTTCCGTCTTTTATTTGACATGACGCGAATGTATTTGGTTTGTCCAAAGTATTTCTTGTGCAAAATTATGGTACACTTATGTAATGAAATATATGCTGTGCTTTATATTTAAAATTATTTTTATTTTTTTTTTCACATCCCTTTTACGCTTCGATATATTTCACATGGCGTAAATCGAAACAGTCTATGCGAAGAAAATTCACTCTATTTAGTGGATCTCCCTTTATACAATGCGCAGCGTTCAGTAGTGTGGATTCAGTGTGCAGTGTTTACTGCTGTAAAATGAGTTTTTTTGTCATTCGTATGCCATCTATATTGAGATAATTACACATGTAGCACTAAACATCAATTTAAGGTAGCGAATTCAATGTGGCCTTATTAAAGGAGTAGTCTTAAAACTCTCTCGAATCAGTTTTGGAAATTCAGTGAAAGACTGAACCAGGAAACAAACATTTAACGATGGTTCATTTTGATGTATTTGCTAACAAATTATTGGTGCTGCATGTTATTGTCGGATTGTGTGGTTTCGCTGTTTTTCAGATGCTGATAACCAGTGTTTATCGCAACTTTAAACCAAGTATACAACGTGAGACAAGCTGGGAGAGACTGTGGGCTTTATAGCGGCTTGAGCATTAACATCATCGCCCGCCGGCCACATTTTCCTTGAACGAACAACCTATTGTCCCACCGTCGGACAGCTCTTTTGAAGTCTGCGTCTGACAAATAAGATAATTTACGTACTTGTTCACAAACACTCGCTACGTATGTACCATGTCATTTCTCTCCCACGTATTGAATGCTTGTATTCCCATCTCTCTCAGGTGTAGACTTTACTGCTTAAGGACTTTTCTCGTAAGGTTATGCTGTGTATGAATCAATAATATTTTAAAGAGGAAGAGGAGGGGAAGGCTATAAAAATCACTGATCATTTGTACAACATCCAACAACCTTCCATGAAGCATTTCCTAACTGACCGTAGCTGACGAAGGGAGTTTTTCTCACACTGGTAACTACAAGAAGGTAATCTGAGAATAGTGTAGCTGCTCCTCGAGGAAGGCTGAGGAAAAAAAGAGAGGCTGGATTAAATTATTACACATCCTTATGAAATGTACAATTCAGCACTCCTCGAAACATGGTGCTAATACAGAAATGAGTCTTGTAGCGTGAGAAGACAGTTTCAAAATCAAATTTCTAAATACCAAGAATCAGGCTGACTAATGTTCGTATTAAACGCATTTACACTCCAACGTTTTTGCTGCCACAAGAGTTTGAAATGACGAGAAATAAGACGTGCAGAAAATAATATGCTTCAAAATTTCCCGGCAGTATTCTGCAGGTACGATTGAAGATATTTGCACACAGTCCGCTGTGTTTGCTCATCAGTTGTACAAAAACCTTGAGGAGAATAACCACTTTAAATGTTCACCAAAATGCTGGTCTAAAAGTTTCGACGCGCTAATTATGGGAAAAATTAAGTCTTCATCAGTCCTAACAATAAGAATAACCTCTCTGCAGTGGTAGCGAGTAATACGCGCTACTATTGCGTGACAAGTTCAGTAGAGGCAAGCAGTGAAATTAGCGACTGTGTGTTCTGAAAGAGAAAATAATTTAGAGGCTTTGAACATTTTTCATTCCCCTTTTTAAAATATAGAGAGGAAATTTTGTACTGCTAGTTAGTGGCTGAGATGGTACAGTAACGTATTTAGAAATGCAGACGTGGTTCAGTTTTTCCGTGTCTCCTTAATCAGTGAGGCACGTTCTGCGGCATTCTCATGAATGATGCTTGTCTCGTTGCTTCTTGCATCCTTGTCTGCCTAAAAACTATACTTGCTGCATAACTGATTCGGAAAAGGATTTCTTTTGAATGTGACATTGGAAAGACCACAAGTTGAAAAAGGATAGATTTGCAAGAAACATCCAGGAAAAAGTTGCTTATCTGAATTCGAAATCTTATCGCTAGCACCGCGCAGAAAATTAGTCAGAATTTATTTCATGAATGCCCATCATGTGAATTTGTAATTTCTTAATTATTGGCGTACAGAGGGAGGAGGCTCAGTGATTAAGGTGATGAATTCGTGTATAGGAGGAGAGGGATTAAAACCTCCTTCTGTAAACGGTTATGTTTTCTCTGATATCTGTAACTCTATTGATGTGAACCTTGGGATAATTCCTTTGAAATAAACACTACCTATTTCCCTTCGCATCACTGTCCAATTGATGCTCCGTCCATTATAACCCCGTCGTCGACGGCGTGGTTAGCCCCAACATTCATTCCTTTCCTTTATTTGTATAACATGAAGAGCTTTTTGCAAGTCTCGCCAAAGCTAAGCTCCATATCATTCACAGAAACGAAATGTTAACCATCTGGACGCTAATGCGGTAGCGAATTTCCAGGACAATATTGAGTGCCAAGATCTTAATTACAAAACCACAGATACGGTGAGAAATGGCAAACAATGTGAGACTGCCGCTAGGTGATTCGCATAGCGCCAACCGCACAACGGTCCTTCGTCCGGCGGATCGCCTTGATTGTGTGTAATTACGCGTATTTCCTGGCGCTGCCTCGGGCAGCAATTTGTATCTTGGAAACTGGTTCCCCGAGCGCACACTGTATCTGTCGTAT
The DNA here is from genome assembly GCF_023864345.2 of Schistocerca serialis cubense. Lineage (NCBI taxonomy): Eukaryota > Metazoa > Arthropoda > Insecta > Orthoptera > Acrididae > Schistocerca > Schistocerca serialis. The sequence goes on along the minus strand of NC_064642.1, from coordinate 448,737,127 downwards.
GGTCTTAATTCTCCGTTTCCTCCGAGCAGATGTCTTCCCCATCTGTCGCGAGGGAAAGATTGCCTAAGTGCTGTACTCAAAGAGATTTGTTCCTAAGAGAAATATTTATGATAGAATTCCAAAACACAAAAATTCTATTTTCTTCTATCCTATCTTGATGTATTTAGCATAAATCGATTACTCCTGATTAACGTTGTAGCTGCTCATACTCTCTCATTTCGCCTTAACCGTGACTCATTGTACATACATGATAACAATCTCTGATAATTGCAGCATAATATAGGAAAGTAACGACTTAATTACGTAACGAGCTTTTCTTTTGTTGAAAGTGCAGTCGAACTTCAATAAATCAAGCAGAAGTAACATATTAGTTGCTAGTGCTTGAGATGTGACTGTCAATTAAATACTTTGCCATCTATGATATTGACGTTTAGTCAGTTGTATTTTATTTACCCTAAGGTAGCTACAGAGTCGACATATATTGTGCGTAATAAGTTAACAAACAGGCTACGTTACCAGACGGCTTGACTTGCGAAAATCTTTTTCAGAGCATCGTTCATATTGCCTCTACAAAATTTCAATATCGTAAAGGTAATTAGGATAACTGGCTTGTAAAACGGCGCTTTCAATTGTGCTGTTAATTAATAAGACGTCAAAGATCTCAACAGACATTTCTCTGGCTTAAAAAGCAACTCAAAGCCATGACATCAGAGACAGCGAAACTACTAAGACTCAGCAATGGTCATCACAGGTCTGTGTTGTATCTTTCGTGATGAAATCGTCCCAGAACTGGTATCTGTGAAAATTTACGAAAATCGTGAATGAAATGCTCAGTTTCGTAGCATTTATGCACTCCATTTTCGAATTATTTAGTTTTACTTCGTTTCATTTATAACTTTATATATTCATTGTTCATCTTGCTGATGTAGTTAATAGTACTGCAGTATTTTATTTTATAGTTTTTAGTACAGTCGGAATTGGTTGACCAGCCCCAACAGCCGCGCGCGCTAGCACGTCGCTTCCTGGGATTCAGGGAAAAAAAATGGCTCTGAGCACTATGGGACTTAACATCTATGGTCATCAGTCCCCTAGAACCTAGAACTACTTAAATCTAACTAACCTAAGGACAGCACACAACACCCAGCCATCACGAGGCAGAGAAAATCCCTGACCCTGCCGGGAATCGAACCCGGGAACCCGGGCGTGGGAAGCGAGAACGCTACCGCACGACCACGAGATGCGGGCGATTCAGGGAAAAGCACCGGTCGCGGATCGAATACGCCCGGCGAATTGACAACGAGCCTGAATGTGCCTTGTGGCTTTTAGGCGGAAAAAAATTGGAAATTTGTGGTAAGGTCTTACGGGACCAAACTGCAGAGGTCAGCGGTCCCTAAGCTTACGCACTACTTAATCTAACTTAAACTAACTTGCGCTAAGGACAACACAGACAACCATGCCCGAGGGAAAACTCGAACCTCCGACGGGGGAGTCGCACGGACCGTGACAAGGCGCCTCAGATCGCGCGGCGTTTTAGGCGGTTTAGCCCACCCAGCCAAGTGAATACGGAGCTGGTACGCACATCTGGCCTCAGTTACACGACTTGCAACACGTTCTCACACTTTCCCATGGGATAAAACTAGATGCAGACGGATGGGGTACACAAGTCATCAGACCACCTTCTGCCACTAACGTTACTAAATCTGGAATAACATGGCGACCGGGGCGGAAAAAGAAGGCTTCCGTCAGAATTGGTTCTCTGCGAATTCCGTGGCAGATGCAGACGGCTTTATTCTGGTGAATAGATTTCTACTGAGTACTATCATTAAAGCGCCGCTAAACTGAATCACAGTGTAAAAATCAAACAAAATAAAAATACACTCGGGCGATTCTTATAAAAATTTTCTTCTGCACACTACTAATCTCCCGTGACACAGAAACTGTGCCTCCGTGTTAACCCTCGCAATATTTAGAAATAAATATTTATTACTTTAAATTAATTAAAATCCATAAATGTTTTAAATTTTTCAGTTGAACTAAATCCACAAATTTGCGTCATAATAGTAGTAGTGGCTTTACCCAACGAGTATCAAATATATTTTCAGGTTTAGGACCTTGTTTACAGATCAGCATCTCTTTAAAATGTGTATTGTGGGTTAAATTCGACAAATTTGTATTTTATAAATAATTTTTTAAGGTGAGCATAAAGTATCCCCCCCATACAACTCCTCCCACTCCCCATTGGCAGTATACGTTACTGAAAGTGCGCTTATATAGCTAAGAGTGTGCTAAAAGATATTTTTAGGTTCTGAACCCTACTTACTAATCAGTATCTCTTTAAAAAGTGTGTTGTTAAAATAAGTCAACAACAATTAACGAATTTTGTTGTTCTTTTCGGGTGGGCATAAAGTGCAGCTCCCCTGCCCCCCCCCCCCCCCCCCCCCACCGGTAATGTGCGTCATTGCATGCGTCGTCACTGCTAGGGTTAAAACAGGGCAAAATCAAATGTGTGTGAAATCTTATGGGAATTAACTGCTAAGGTCATCAGTCCCTAAGCTTACACACTACTTAACCTAAATTATCCTAAGAACAAACACACCCACCCATGCCCGAGAGAGGACTCGAACCTCCGCCGGGACCAGCCGCACACGCTAAGGTCGCAGGTTCGAATCCTGCCTCGGGCATGGATGTGTGTGATGTCCTTAGGTTAGTTAGGTTTAAGTAGTTCTAAGTTCTAGGGGACTGATGACCACAGATGTTAAGTCCCATAGTGCTCAGAGCCATTTGAACCAGCCGCACAGTCCATGACTGCGGCGCCCTAGACCGATCGGCTAATCCCGCGTGGCTAAACAGGACAGTTTTCAGAAATTTAGAATAGGTAAGTGTGGCAAAACAAAACGTATTTTCCATTTTTATCAAAAAAGAGCAAATGTTTTTAACGAATCCGCAGTGTCATGTAATCAAAAATTGTTATTCTTAAACATAACGATAGACGGAAGCATGATGTGTTACTTCGTCATTTGTTATTACGCCCTGTAGGTAATGCACACGGTTGAAGTCTACCGTTTTTAACCAGACAACAGACTTTCAACGCGTGTCCCGACACCTGACCGGCTCAAGAGCCTGGTAACCCGAGTCAGTGGTGGCGGGCAGCGCGGGTCATACCGGCCGCTGCGGTTGTAAAGAGGAGCTGGCAGCTTCTCTGCCGGGGAGTTTGTGGTCAGAGCGTTTAACGTGCCTGCAGCTGCAGCCGCGACGGCCCGCCGAGCCGGATCTCCCTGCTCGCCGGGGGCCGCTGAACCTGGCTGGTCTCACCAAACTCAAAGGTCAGCTGCCCAGCCCACAGATCACTTTGCTTTCGTTAGGGAGTCCCGCCAACAAACTGCACTGTAGTGGGGAGGATTCTTTGTGTGATGAGGTCGCAACAGCATCTTGTCGCATAGCAATCCTGACCTCAAAAAGTGGGGTATCAGTCTATTCTATGATTTCAAAATTAGCGGAGCATGATCTCGTACAACAACGGGGAGTAATAACGCAGGGGTGTATGAAGTCAGAGATAAATCAAGCCCAATAGTAACGGTGCAAATGGTAACCTACAAGATTGTTAGCGTTGAATCTTGCTTATTATTCGGCAAAACATGAACTTCTTCAACAGCAGTCAACTTTCCAAAAATAAGCAGGATTTCCACGTAAATAATACAAAATTAACCCATCCCCTTTCGTGGAAAGTTTGTTTCAATTTGTTGTTAGATCAAATTACCCCCTTTCTCTTACATAGTGTTTGGCTACATGGCATCATACCCCAAGAAAACTTCGCCTAAAAGAAAATCAGCCCCATCACATGTACAGCACAATCTATAAGTAATTTTAAACACGAACAGTCATCTGATGTCGAACCCGTCGGTTCGAAACGGATAATGCCACTATTCGTTATTAATAAATAACGTTATTAACGGTGGAAATGCTGTTTCTACTTTATTGTGACGGGTAGGGTAGCCGATCGGTCTGAGGCGTCTTGTAACGGTCCACGCGGCTTTCCCCGTCGGAGGTTCGAGCCCTCCCTCGGGCATGGGTGTGTTTTTCGTCCTTAACGTAAGTTAGCTTGATTTAGTAGTGTGTAAGCTTAGGGACCGATGACAGCAGCAGTTTGGTCCCTAAGACCTTAACAAAAATAAAAAAAAATACTTTACTGTAAGAATTAGCTTGTAATAATAGATACGATGAAGAAATAAATATCGGGTGAACAGCCTGGAATGGTGTGCATAGGACACTGTCCTATGCACACTCATACCAAGCTGTTCACCCGAGATTTATTTCGTCATAAAATACGCCTGGAGGAATTGAAGAATCAATAGATACAATGCCTTGTTGAAGCCTATTTAGAAAAGTTTAGAGCCGGTTTTCAGAGTGAAACTTACGAATACTCCTGATATTCTTATAGATCATTTAGAACGCTGGCAGGTTAGCAACCTAAGACCGTCATCACGCACACACACACACACACACACACACACACACACACACACACACACACACACAAACACACACACTTCCGACCTGAAGCAACCATGTATAAAGATTAAAGTAGCTTTAATTACGTTTGTCATAAAAACTGATTCTTCGAAGCATCATTCGTGAACGAAACGGGAAAACTTTATTACACGTAACAACCAAATTTACACTTTGCAACGCATCTCTGAGTGAGTAGCTAAGTGCAGATGCAGATATAAAAGGTGCACCATCGTCGCTTATCTGGATTCTTGGCAAGCAAAGCAGTAGCTCCTTCTCAAACTTCGGGACTCTTTATCTCGGCCCCATCATTTGGTAGTCTCCTCTTAGTAAATCTACCTGCAGATCATTGAACCTGCAGACCTTCCGTTATGAAACTAAAATAGTTTGAATGTGAACTGTAGCCACCGAAGTTTTTAAAAGAGCAAGATTCACAGTTACAAATTTCTTATTGAGTTTCACAACTACACCATTGCCCAGTGCAGTGTTGAATTATCGTGTTCTTTATCGGCAGTATTCACTTGTCTATTCTGAGACACGTATTTCTAGCGGATTATTACGTGTAATCTACTCTAATACGGCACGCTGCGACTAGGTGAAAAGAACAGCTTTGTACTGCTTGTCAAATTAAATTGTTTCTCTCTTATAACACGCAAAATGGTTTCGGATACCAAATGTCGAAAACCTCAGATTATGCCCCACACAATAATGTTTTAAGCTATTTCTTCATTATCTTAGCATTAAGGTGAAAGTTATTATAACTACAAGATTTGCTAAAACTTTTCCCGCCCTGGCCATTACATGCAGCTGTTCGTCTAATACGATTCAGGTACTCGATTCTATACAACTAAAGAGAGGCCTTCCATTCACACCATTCCCTCAAATCAAACTTTGTAATAGGAAGGAAGAATGAAGAAAACTTACGTTTAGAGAAAATTTAGTTAAAAAAATGTTTTCTATATGTCCTTAAGGCAACGGATCAAGTCCAATCCGCGTTTAACTTATGTACTAGATGGTGAAAGTAGAAGATAATTTATGCCCAGAAAAAGATGTTGTATCCTACAAAGAAGAGTGATAAAAATGAATGATCTCTTTTATTCACAAACAATTCTAAATGTTGATCAAGCTTACCAATAACCTCACTCTAATCGGACACAGAATTAAGGTTATAAAAATAGTAACAATGTATTGCAGTAGTCTATACAAAATGGAAAGCTCACCGACTTCAGACTATCCAACCTAGTGATAGAACTGCGTGTGAACTCATGATCTGACAAATGTATCGCTGTTTTGTTCCTGCAATTGGCTAGAGTGATTCGGAATGTATAATATGTCCACACCCGGTTGTTTTTGAAGTCTGTAGAGTAAGCCTTTAAGATAAATGATACAATTTTTAAACGAAGACAGTTAATTACCTAGTCTCAGAGAGCCGTATAAATCACTGGAGTCTTATTAGCATAGCCCCGAAGAAACATTAGACGAGAATTAGTGCTGCACGCGTCACTCCTTGTAACTCCTTTAAAGTGCGCCCAGAAAAATCGCTCGCGCCGGACAAAAGATAATTACACGATCAGCAATCAGTTCGCTCACGTCCCGTTGGCCGAGAAACGTGCGGTATATTCGGTTGCTCGATGAGTCTTCTGGGCGAGCAACAAAGAGCGCGAGGCAGACAAAAACAAGGCGCTCCTGTCGGCGATGCGCTGTGCCCACCCTCTGTTGTGTTTGTCCAACAGAGAACGAAAAGCGCCAGCGCCGGAGATAATTCAAGTCATTATGTCCGCTGTGGCATTAGCGCAATTTTGCACGGACGTCTGGTCGCTACTTTCTATATAAGGGCGCTATTGCTTTTTCTCTGCCGTTTTTTCCCCCCGTACCGGGTCTGTCTGACGTAGATTGAACGAAACATGATAGATTAACTTTAATCTGAGTTTATTAATGCATAAGATAACTATGCCTCGCGCGGCATTGGCCGCTAATGGGTCTGTCAAACGGTGTTCACCACATTAGTAGTCTTTTTGTTTGAGCTCGTGATATGGAAAAATGTGCTTCATTATACCCTGCTCTCAAAATTCTAGCTGCGGCACTTAGTTGCTGTGCCTACAGTATTAGTCCGCCCGAAGCCACCTTCGAACATCGTAGCTTAGGCAATTAATTTGATCAACGCATTATATCAAATATATACCTAATTTGCCAGCAAATATTAAAGTGTTTAAACACAGTTTAAGCATTATAGCTTACTAAGGATTAGAATTTACTTCACGAGAATATTTCGTCTTGATTAAGAACTCTTTAATTCCGTAGAGTCCCTTCGTTAGGCATTTATACTGAAACAGCCGCGGTAGCGAAGACATTTCCACAATCTTGAGAAATCGTCATGACCTGTAAAACGAAAAAGGAGAATTAATAGCATTTTCGTGTAGTATTTATATTCTTCACCTATCTTGCAGTCTTACTTTCTACATTTTTTTAATTTTATTTGTTAGTGTTCAGCACTTCGTTGATAATAAAGGTACTATAGTTCTAAGGGCCAAATGTAGAGGACGAAACCGACAGTGCTTCATTGGGAAAAGAAACTCTTCATTGGTCAGGAAAACCGGAGTGAACAGAAATTGCGATGGCCTACCGGCAGTGCGAAATTGACTGCATAACCTTCCTTATTTCTTTCATCATTTCGCAGTAAAGTATGCAGGAGATTTGGCAGTAACTGAAAATATATATTTTTTCACACGTGCATCTAAACGCTCGTTCGAAATTCCAGCAATAATCTAAAGTGCACATCGTTTGTCAGATTCGCTAAAGCATTATCTGTCGTGGCTATTAGAGTGCTGCAACGCTCAATGTTTGACCGGTCACTGCTCGCCTGTTGACGGGGGGACCGAGCCGCTCGTGTCCGGCCCCACACGACTCGGCTCGGTCACGTACTCGCCCCATGTCTGTAGTCCGGATTCCGGACACGCGGATAACCGAGCATTACCGGTCACCGCTGACGTCTCACCTCGCCTCGCCCCGGCTCGCTGCACTGTACTGTACAAATCCAACGCCTCTCCCTCTCCCTCTCTCTCTCTCTCTCTCTCTCTCTCTCTCTCACACACACACACACACACACACACAGACACAATGTATTTATCTCTGTCTCCCTCTCTTTTAATACAAAAGTAACGTTTCCAAGAACGGGTACGAGACACAGCTAAATTCATAAAGCAATTGTGAAGTAAAATGATATTTCAATACAATCGTGGATAGAAGACGAGTCTCATTTCCAAACAGAAGACATATTTTTCGTTTCATTAATAGGAAACATTAAATAAGTGTTGTCCCTGTAATCTGGAAGACAACCATCTTCATAAAGAAAGCATAAAAAGAACATTAAACATTTACAGACGTAACTTGTCATACTTTTGACTTGTTTGCAACAGAAACAAAATTATAGTTATTGTTTATCAGCAGTAAATCACTTACGCGTTCCGCATTTAATTGGCTGCGGCGATTTGTTAGTAACATGCTGGCTTTACTAAAGCATCTTTCACTAGGTGCGCTTGTTGGTTCAAATGGCTCTGAGCACTATGGGACTTAACAGCTGGGGTCATCAGTCCCCTAGAACTTAGAACTAATTAAACCTAACTAACCTAAGGACATCACACACATCCATGCCCGAGGCAGGATTCGAACCTGCGACCGTAGCAGTCGCGCGGTGGTGCGCTTGTTGCTGGGGTAGTCTGCTCCCCCACTTTATGATGTCATCATCATCTCCGGGGTACATTAAAATGTAGAGATCTACTTCATCTGCTGCGGATGATCTGTTGTTCCTCCATTCCTTGAAACGAACTCTCTTTCTGGATGGTGATGACACAGTACTTGAAGGATCTATGATAATAGAGTGTGTAAGGATTCCAGCATAGTGTACAAGCTGTTCCAGCGTGTGTAGGCCTCTAGTTTCAACGATGATTTCAAAGACGAGCAGAGGCTACTTCTCTTAATGTACCTTATAATGCATTTTGCAATATTTATTGTTAATGCGATGTTCGGGGCATGATTTAGCAAGAAGTTATCTTCATCGAAACTATGGCTAAGTGTGTCTTTATACAATGAGCAGCACAAGGAATCCTTTCGTGATTTTCCAAAGCCTTTATTACATTGGCACCCTGGTCGGAGACAAAAACAAAACTGTGCAACATGTCCGGCGAAATGTCCCAATCACCCATCCTCTCTTCAATTTCTATCATAATATTTACTCCCGTCTTCTTAACTCCCGGCAATTTTGTTGTAAATAAAACATTGTTCACAACAGACCAATCTGTGTTAATGTAATGTGTTGTAAGCGTTAAATAGTGCACCAGATTTTGCGAACCAGTCCACATATCATCTGTCGCAGCACATATTTTATTAATAACTTCTGCAATAACAGAAGGTATTATGCCGTTTTGTATTGCATCAGCTCGTTCTTTGACATGTCTGCTTATAGTAGAGGGATGTGGCATGACATCTGCCACGTTAACTTCTCCACAATGCGCACCTAGATGTGCTAATTCTTGGCCTAGTTCTCTGAAACCTTCACCGGAAACAGCATTAAAAGGTCTCATATCTTTAGCACACATGGCGACACAGTTTGCTGTAATACTATTTTTTATTACTGCCGATATCCGTGAAGGACCTGTATCTTTGTGAGGTTTCTTGCAACTGTGTTTCTTTAAATGAGTGGTTCCCGACTGGAAACGCGATAATGTGGAGCAGTTTATGCACGATACGTACCCAGTAGGCGCACTGTTTTCGTCTACAACCAACAGAAATTTACTCCATACTAGGCTTTTTAGACCTTCCAGTTTCTTCAGTGTGTAAACATTGGTTTCAATCTTACATCTTACTGCACTGGCATGGTTACAGAGAGAGAGACACACCACACGGATAATGACACGTGTAATGTGTTTGACGTTACGTGCTACGTATTCGGTCACGGCATCTATGCTCGGTCATAGAACTAGTGCGGGCAGCCTATCAGTTAGGGTGTGCTAGACCCATTTCGTATTTTGTGTTCGCTTACTCGGTCATGCAAGACTCTAGTGGCTATATTGAAAACCAGATTATGTAACAATGGACTGCTCACAATAAAAACTAAATTACATGTATATAACGCTTATTTTATTAGCACCCTTCTCTATAGCTTCTCTATAGGTCGAGTGAACAGTTTTCATCTCCACTGTCTCCGGAGAATCGTTCAGATCCCTTGAAGAGACATAGTACAGAACACCGAAATCTTAACAGCTCGCAAGCACAATCAGCATCCGTGCACTTCTGAGCCACCGACGTCTAAAGGTGGGTAGAACATATCAGGCACATGTCTCTCGAATACCGAAAAATCTGCTGTTCGGAGGAGTTCAGGAGGGTGTGAGGCAAGTGGGAAGACTCCAATTTTGCTTCAAGGATGTTTGTGAGGGAGACTTGGCTAAGGCCAATATTAATCCAAGTCGTTGGGAAAGTTTTGCTGATGACCGTGTCAAGTGTCGAGTAACTGTGCAAAATGGTGTCAAGCTTGCAGAGGACGAACGCACACAAGAATAAATCAGGAACAGGATAAGACGGGATGGGACCGGCTTCTGTTCGAAGTCCCGCACGTTTCTCGCGTGCAAACTGCAGTAGCGACTGCTGCTCTCGAGTGGGTCTTTTCAGCACAGCAGACGTTGCAGTATGCATCCTTCAAGGATGGGCGGATGCTAAGGAACAATCATTTATAAGAGGTGTCTTGCATATAGTAAAGTAATGAACGGACGCTTTCCGTTTGCTTTACCGGTAACGGCTCTGTGATCAAATGAAAGATCTCGTGTGGGATAGCCGCTGAGACTTACTTCATGCGGTTCCCGCACCGTACCTTTCGTTCAGACTCGTTCCCTTTCCATTTTCCACAAGCATTCCATCATTTTAGTGGGTAGCTCTCTAGGCACTGCTTAGGAATGGGATTAGATGGTTGTTCTGATTAGCGCGGTATGTTGTCTCTGGTATTGCTGCACGCGGGCAGCACGCGTCGGCGGTGCGTGGTGCGTGACGCACACCCCTGGGCGCGCTAACCGTCGGCAAACACCGGTCGGCATTCCTCACGCACAGGCCGGACGAGCGGCCAACTCCAACCACAGCCGTTTCCAGTCCTTTGGGCAGCCACCACAGGTAGCTCTCTGAACATAGAGGACCCTACTCAAGCCGATTTCGCGAACCATTGCGTTAGAATGCGGCTTCTCTGCAGCGTGTTATCTGAGAACCGAGGCCACATGCTCTCGAGAGCCAACTGTTGCGAATATAAACCTCACGCGACGAGACAAAACGACCGATGAATTCCAGCTGCTGCTAAAACCAGTGCTTAAAGCAACTGTTGGTGCTCTGTTGAGCAATAATACTGTTAACCAAGAATTGTTGTTTTTATCGCTTTTCGTGTTACATCCGCCCGGATAGTCGCGTCCCCTAGGGCACTGTTTCCGGGGTTCTGGGAGGCCCACCGGCCCCGAATCGAGTCCGGCCGGCGGATTAACGACGAGAGCTGAAGTGCCGGCTAACGTGAACTTGGTTTTTAGGCGATTTCCAACATCTGACCAGGTGAATACGAGGGTCGTACCCACTTCCGCCTCAGTTACACGATTCGCAGACACAAATTCCGTCGCGGAAGGGGGAGGGTAAGGGGGAGCTCTACCACTAATATTGCCGAACCCAGTTAAACATGCCGACCCCGTCAAGATACGGGATAAAGGCCAGGAAAAAGATGACGACCCGCTTCTCATGCTACATTTATTGGCATTCAGCTTCGTTAACGTAACGGCGCTATGTTTCTATATTGTTTATCTCTCTTCAAATTGCAAATTTCTTCTTCCTGATTCATTTGCTTTCTCTGTCGATTCGTGCGGATATTTTATCGTTTCCTAGATGCCATCGAGACCATATCGTTCTTCGAAGGTTTTTAAAAATTTTGTCTTCACGATATTTTTCCGTAAAGGAACCTCAGAGAATGGTAAGTGTATTATTTAGGAAAGCAAGCACAGTACTCGTATTCGGTCACCTTAAAAAGTAAACATCTCAGCCCTCACGTGGAGGAATGGATTATTCTAACCAACAGAGAAAAATTGGCCAGTTGGGATTAGGATTTGCGTATAAGCTTATGTACAAAGACAGTTCATCGATTCCAGGAATTCAGAATCTCGGCGATTTTTGACTGTTATCGACATTGATACTGGTAAGATATCCTCCGAGCGAGAAGACGCTGTGGTTAGCCCACTGGACTCGCATTCGTGAGGACGACGGTTCAAAACCGCGTTCGGCCAACCAGATTCAGGTTTTCCGTGTTCCCAAAATTGCTTCAGGCAACTGCCTGGATGCTTCCTTTGAAAAGGCACGGCCAATTTCCTTCCTCCTCCTCGACACAATCGGAGCTCGTTTTCCGTCTCTGATAACCTTGATGTCGACGGGACATTTAAACAAATCTTCTTTTCCTTTTCCCATGAATTCCAAGACTTTCGAGACTGTTTTAATTCTAAGTTTGAAGCCGCACAACAAATGACAAAATCTTTTCTTTGCGTGACAGAATTAAAAATTAACGACTTCGGATTTTTCCTTTCACTTGTACTGTGGAATCTTTCGTCTTGCCAAATTTTATGATTTCAGACCAACAGGATACGCCCTATAGTTTATGATGAGTGAGTTTGCGAGTATCAAATACGTGGCACAAATCGCTGTATCTTTTGACTGTATTGACTTAGAAGATAACGATTATTATACGGCCAAGGGACCAATCACCTTCGTATGTGAGATAAATTTCAACGTACACGTCTAACCGTTCCTGAAAAAAACGTTTTTTTCTAGACAGGTGGACAGACAGACAGTCTGACAAAAGAGACATTTTTTCCTTGTGATATAATTACAGATTAACAGTTTCGGATTTTTTCATTTGGTTATACTGTGAAACCTTGCTTCTTGGCAAATTTGATGATTCTAGGTCAACGAACGTTGCCTGGAGGTTTTAATCAGTGAGTTCGAGAGTATCAGAATATAAATGACCGTATCTTTTGACTGCATTGACTTAGAAGCTAACATTTATTACACAGCTAAGTGACTATAGCCCATAGTATGTGACATAAACTTCAACTTTCCCGTTCCTGAGAGAAAGGGTTTTAACAGTTGAACAGACAACAAAGTGCTCCTGTAACGGTACTGTTTTTACCGACTGAGCTACGTAACCCTAAAAAGAGGTAAATTTCGTAGGCTAGATGAATTTTATGAGGAGGTTCGAGTCCTCCCACAGGCATGGGTGTGTGTGTTTGTCCTTAGGATAATTTAGGTTAAGTAGTGTGTAAGCTTAGGGACTGGCGACCTTAGCAGTTAAGTCCCATAAGATTTCACACACATTTGAACATTTTTTTTTTATTTTACGCGCAAGAAATGTTACGTGCAAGAAGTGTCAAGTCTGAAAATATCAGCGACTAGGGTGTATTTTATTGAACATCCTATAATACTCATGTGTGCTGTTGAGGACAAAAAAGCGAAAGACTAAGATCACTGGTGACGAAATGGATTTTTATGCAGGAGGAACCGTGTTCGCAGGAGGAACCGTGTTCGAATCGCTGTCCAGTCATCGGGATTTCCATAGCTTTCTTAGATCGAGCCTGGGGTACTGAAAATAGTTCACGCTAATATGATGATGGTCGTTTACTTCTGTAATCGCTACGAAGCTGGCCGCAGCCAGAAACTAATAATCAAATAAATAAATGACCTACAAAGCATTTCCTCTTAGCTAAAAATTGTCGATGTATCTCTAAACAGACAAGAATCAAATTAAGAAGAATGTCTCAACAAGTCAGTTTCATTCACCAGTATCATCATATCGCACATAAATATCTGACAACGTCTGAAGGGAAGAGAGGAGGGACTGTCGTCATTATCATGTAACACCTGAGCCCTGTTTAGTCAGTGTCGTTATTACACTGTACGTGATGTTGTGACAATGCTGCCGCCATTGCATAGATAGCAAGACGCTCCTAGGGACTCATCGGCCTCTGCTGTGCAGTACTCGTCCGTCTGTGAGAGCAGGGAGAGAGCAGAGCTACTCCAAGCCGGAGAATGTAATCTGAGTCGGGAGCCGTCGGCCAGCCGTTATGTTCCGCAGGCTTAGCACCCAGAGGACGGCAGCTGGCGTGGCCTGGCCTGGCGTCCCAGCAGGTGAGGCGCTGCGAGTGAAGCCAGCGGAGCGCAGATTAGCGGCAATCTCATATCATGCCACTTGCCAGCCGAGCAGGGCTACTGCTGCTGCAGCGACAACACAGCGGCAAGGTTGCCCTGTCTCCTGGTACGCGTATCTCAGAATCGGCGTGAATCACTGTTTATAAAAACTCACGGACTAAAAATCAACCGGGAAGGGTCTTTGGTGGCATCCTGGGTTCGGACTGAGGAGAAACGCGATTAGAACTAAAGTCAAAAAGCACTCCGTCTTCAGGCCACGAATGGCCCACCGGGACCATCCGACCGCCGTGTCATCCTCAGTGGACTATGCGGATAGGAGGGGCGTGGGGTCAGCACACCGCTCTCCCGGTCGTTATGATGGTATTCTTGACCTAAGCCGCTACTATTCGGTCGAGTAGCTTCTCAATTGGCATCACGAGGCTGAGTGCACCCCGAAAAATGGCAACAGCGCATGGCGGCCTGGATGGTCACCCATCCAAGTGCCGACCACGCCCGACAGCTCTAACTTCGATCACGAGGCTGAGTGCACCCCGAAAAATGGCAACAGCGCATGGCGGCCTGGATGGTCACCCATCCAAGTGCCGACCACGCCCGACAGCTCTTAACTTCGGTGATCTCACGGGAACCGGTGTATCCACTGTGGCAGGGCCGTTGCCTAGAACTAAAGTCAAGGGATAAAAATTTAGATTTTCATAGTTTGTTTATGTCATTCCACTGAAATGTGGAGATTGTTCCATCAAAGGCCGCTTCCTCACCCTTGTGCCTTTGTGCCGCTCGCCACTGCTAGGAAATTATCAACGGTCAAGAGAAACAAGCTTGCTTATCTGTTGACCTGAAACGAAACTGTTGGGTTGTGACTTTAGCAAAGTTGATGCTTTCGTCCAGGTTAAAAGTGAGTGGTCGCCTAGAAACTAAAACGAGCATTTCCAGTAAAAACTACTGATATATCGAAACAACATTCCAAATTCCCAAGAGCCGGAGTCATCGCTTTTGTAGCCACTGTCTTCCCAAAACTTTTATCGCTTCCAAAGATAACAAACCTACAAAAATTCTGCATTGCTACTGTGCCATTCTCCATCTAAATTTACGAACAACACATTCCCACTACGGACTCACTTTTTCTTCAAGCGTTTCGTTACCCTAAACCTCCAAAAGCTTCCGCAGTAACTCATACCATCAATTTCGCACCCCTGTGTCGTAAAATCCGTTCGCAATGAAATTTCGAAATCATAACGCACTCCCTGACAATTAATCCCCCGATGTCGGGCCATGGATTCGAACTGTTCTTCTGAAAGACGAAAAGTGTGCTCCTCTGTTATCTATATTGTACACATAATGCTGTCTTCTGCTCCATTCCAGTCAGATCTATATAAGATTTCGAAGTGGTACAAAGATTAGCAATTTGCTTTAGATGTTCAGAAATGTTAAAATTGTTCGTTTCACATAAAGGAAGAACATAGCATCTTATGAGTACAATATCAATGAGTCACAACTGAAATCAGTGATCTCAGGTAAATGCCCACATGTAACAATATGAAAAGATAATAAATAGAATGATAACATAGGCTAAGTTGTAGATAAAGTATGTAGCAGACTTAGGTTCGTTGATAGGATACTCGGAAAATCCAGTCACTCAACACAGATGACTGCTTGCAAAAAGTTTTTTTGGCTCATCCTAGAATATTTCTCAAGTCCGTGTAACCAAATAGGTCGGACATGGGACACTGAATGTATGAAAAGAAGACGGGCTGCACTAATCGTCATTAGTTCAAAAATGGTTCAAATGGCTCTGAGCACTATGGGACTTAACTGCTGAGGTCATTAGTCCCCTAGAACTTAGAACTAGTTAAACCTAACTAACCTAAGGACATCACAAACATCCATGCCCGAGGCAGGATTCGAACCTGCGACCGTAGCGGTCTTGCGGTTCCAGACTGCAGCGCCTTTAACCGCACGGCCACTTCGGCCGGCTCAATCGTCATTAGTCTGCTTGACTCACGGGAGAGCGTCACGGAAATCCTCATAGATCAGAAGTAGAGGGCACTTGAAACAGATATCAAATACTTCTCGAAAGCGTACTTACAAAATCAAGAACCGGTGTTAAATGAGAAATCTAGGAACACATTTTTCCAGTGTTCTACGGATCGCTCCCATGGGAACGGCGAAGATAAAGTTAGACAAAAAGTTTACTATTTCTGGTTACAAATTATTTTATTTCCATTGCGCGTTTTAGATGTTTAATCTTTCGTCATAATCAGCTGGATTGAAGTAAATAAATGCAACATGTACATGTTTACCAATTTTTGCTAACCTCTGGCACCTATCTAACAGCAGAGAATAAAAAACAGTGTTTACAAAGTATATATGATGATGTATCTAGTATAACACGACAAAAAAAGGGAGCCTCTGACCACTTACTTAGCTATTAATACTTTTACATTTCATTTTTTGTTCATCTTTGCAATCAAGGACCACCACAAAACAATGAGCCATGTACACAGGCAGTTCGGATGTCTAGAGTACGTTTTCCTATTTGGCACAATTTCGGCGACTTGTGCGTCGATGTTGATGATGTGATGAAATGATGAGAACGACGTAAACAGTCAGTTCCCGAGCGGAGAAAATTCCCGAGCCCGCCGGGAATCGAACCCAAGACCTTAGGATCCACGAGCAGCAGCAACGATAGCCAATACACCACAACTGGCGGACACCGGTATCAGTATAAACTATTTACAGCGTGCTCAGAGATATTTAAACAGTGACCCTCCCCGCGCTACATACGCGAATCAAACCTCTAATACTTGCCTCGGGCCATGCACGTCAGATTGGTCTGCACTGTATGGATGCGTGTGTAGATACTGCTGCAGGTGGTAAACTACTTGACAGGTATTTTCACGCCATCACAGTACTGTGAATCAGTTGCACAAGCAATATATTGAACGCATCCTTCAGACTCTAACACTCTGGAAGTCGACTCATAAACTGGAAGGCCTGTCGACAAAAGGGAGAGCACACCGCAAAACCGTTTCCCGTCCAGATTCAGCAAACTTGAGAATTCACCGAGGCAAGAAACGGAAATAGCGCGCGGATCTCTTATTGGGTCGCCAGCGGGCGGGTCTTATTGGCGCTAAAGAAGCCAAAGGAAACAAAAGCGGGGAATGCAGCGGCCGGCGGGAAGCGTCTTCTCGCGCCGGTCCTCAGAGGTGCGGCGTCGCGCCCGCAAAAGACGGCGGCGGCAGACGCGAACAATGGCCACCGGTGGACGGGCTGAGCGACGCGTGTTGTTTATAGCCGCCAGCAGGACATTTTATCCAGTTCATTAAACACGGGGCCGGTCGGGCGACGTGGCCGGCATGACGCCGCGCCGCCGACCCGGCCAGCCGACGGGTTCTGCGCGCAACGCGTCTCCGCGCTGTAATGGCGCACTTGCCGCGGGCGCGCAGGAAGTGGCCTCCCGTGCTGACCGCCACCGCTGCCGCAGCACACTGCTGCCGCCATCTGTGAACACGTAACAAGAGTCCTCAGGATAGCCGCTCCCCCTACATCCACCGCATGTCGAACGTTGGGTGATTTACGAACCCCAGTCAGTACTCAGTTAAAATAGTGAAAGGTAAAGTTATGGGTTTCTGACCCTAGATGGGTCAATCGGGTCCGTCAGACCGGCGTGTCATCATCTGCCAATGGCGCCATCGGATGCGGTATGCAGCGGTATGTGTTCAACACACCGCTTTTCCGATCGGTCTCCGGTTTCTTGATCTCGGAACCGCTACTGATAAGCGAGTACCTCCTGAGTTGGCCTAACGAGGATGAGTGGCCCCCGTACCAGTCTTTCCACTAACAAGGGAACCTCCCCATCGCACCCCCCTCAGATTTAGTTATAAGTTGGCACAGTGGATAGGCCTTGAAAAACTGAACACAGATCAATCGAGAAAACAGGAAGAAGTTGTGTGGAACTATGAAAAAATAAGCAAAATATACAAACTGAGTAGTCCATGCGCAAGATAGGCAACATCAAGGATAGTGTGAGCTCAGGAGCGCCGTTTTCCAGTGGTTATGCCGGCACGGTGGCTCAGCGTTTTCGGTCAGAGGGTTAGCTGCCTTCTGTAATAAAAAAAACTGAGTTAATTGATCAACAACGAACTTAAACGGGTGTCTTACGACGTCCGCCCCGAGCAGATGCAACGAACAAAAGCTAACAAAATGAGATTAAAAAAAAAGGAAAAAAGTGGTTAGCGTGAGCAGCTGCGGATCGAGGGGTCCTGGGTTCAAGCCTTATCTCGAGTGAGAAGTTTACTTTATTTTCGCAAAGTTATGATCTGTCCGTTCGTTCACTGACGTCTCTGTTCACTGTCATAAGTTTAGTGTCAGTGTTTTGCGACCGCACCGCAAAACCGTGCGATTAGTAGACGAAAGGACGTGCCTCTCCAATGGGAACCGAAAACATTTGATCGCAAGGTCATAGGTCAACCGATTCCTCCACAGGAAAACACGTCTGATATATTCTATACGACACTGGTGGCGGCATGTGCGTCACATGACAGGAATATGTTGTCGACCCACCTAACTTGTACACTTGGCGAATGGGTAAAAAGATTCTTCTACCTTGCCCGATTTATGTTTTCTTGTGGATGTGATAATCACTGCCAAAAAAGTTATGAAAAAATAAGAGTTTGTCACATAAACGGCAACAAATGAATTCGACAGTTTCACAGTCGCACAGTTTTCCCTGTGCTGTGTCAAAACATAGTTTTTTAACGTTTTAAAATTTTTCCGTGTGTAGACCGTCAAATCCTGCATATGTCCAAGCAAATCTGAACATGTCCTGGAATTTTGGAGAGAGCGAAGTTGATTATATAAAAAATTAAACTTCTCACACGAGGGAAGACTTGAACCAAGGGCCTCTCGCTCCGCAGCTGCTCACGCTAACCACGGGACCACGGCGCCCCTGAGCTCAAGCTATCCATGATGTTACCTATGTTGCGCATGGAATACTCAGTTTGTATATTTTTCTTATTTTTTTCATAGTTCCACGCAACTCCTTCCTGTTTTCTCGATTGATCTGTGTTCAGTTTTTCAAGGCCTATCCACTGTGCCAACTTATAACTAAATCTGAGGGAGGGTGCGATGGAGAGGTTCCCTTGTAAGGAATAATCCCTGCCAGTAACAGGAACCGAAGCTGGTTTCCCCACATGACAATCAGCCGCAATGACTACACAGCTACAGTGGCGGACACTCTTCAGTTACCAGAATGAATTTTTCACTTTGAAGCGGAGTGTGCGCTAATATGACACTTCGCGGCAGACTAAAATTGTGCCGGACCGAGACTCAAACTCGGGACATTTTACCTTTTGCGGGCCAGTGCTCTACCGACTGAACAAGGCACATGACTCGTCCTCACAGCTTTATCTCCACCAGTACCTCATCTATTAGCTTACAAACTTCAAGGCAGTTCTTCTGTTAAGCTTGCACGACTAACACTCCTGGAAGACAGGGTGTTCCAGAGACTTAGCTTAGCCACAGCCTCAGGTATGTTTCCCAAATGAATTTCACTATGCAGTGGAGACTGTGCTGATATGAAACTTAACTGTACGCCTGACTGTTTGGAAGGTAGGAATGAGGTACTGGCGAAAATGAAGCTTTCAGGACCTGTCGTGAATCGTGCTTGGGTAGCTCAGTCGGTGAAACATTGCCCGCGAAAGGTAAAGGTTCCTAGAACCAGTCAGTCCGGCATACAGTTTCATGGTCGTCAGTTATCTTTCTAATAACACTTCGAGTCCCTTATCTTCCTATCTTTTTGAAAAAAATCCTTTTGGGATTAGATCAGAATTCTGGCCCTGATGGGCCAATGGGGACCAACCGATCGTAGTATCATCCTCCGCCAGTGGCATCATGCGGATGTGGTGTGTAGGGGCACAGTTTCAGCACACAGCCCTCCCAGCCGTTGTCGGGTTTCTTTACCTTGGAGCCACTATTTCTCGTTCCACTAGCTCATAAACTGTCATCACCAGGCTGACAGCGCCCCATTCCAGTCTTCCCACCTAGAAGTCCCTGGAAGCAAACCTGGGTCCTCTGTGTAGCAGTCAGGGACGCTGACTACTGAGCTACGAGGGCTGACTATTTTTAGGGGTTAGGCCGAGTCATTATGAAACAAATTTAAATAGCCGACGTTTCGGCCATCTTTGCGGCGGAGCTCTTCAGGGTGACTAAACTGCTGCGTCCTGGAAATAGTCTTCCCTATACGAGAGACAGTCATAAACTTTTAATTACCACCTTCAAAAAAGTGAGCTGCGAGTGTGAAAGTTGACGATGATGCTAGTCATTTTTACCTGCTTAACTCATCAACGGGACACATTTTTCCTAATGATGAATGACTGGACGGAGACCTTCGCTGTAGAACACGTCCCTATCTGGAAAATCACATCGTAATCTTTCTGGAAATTCCTGCAATGCAGTGGTTTCTTCATCCGAGGAAAGATCGAAAAGCTGCACTGTGCTGTGCTAGGGTTCTAAAAGCTGACAGCCTAGAGAAGCAGTGAGTATGACTTCGTCCTATGTGCGGTGAGCTGGCACTTTATCATCGAGCAAAGACTTTCCCTTGCACAGCTTCCCACGACGCTTCAGCTTGACAGCTTCCCACAATCTCGGCAGGATATTCCGGTAGCATGCACCTGTGATAGCTTTACCCCCTACAAGCAAAGTTAGGAGCACACCACGGGAGTACGGAAAACCACCCTGCACGATGATGGTTCGCCGTTTTCGGAGGTGGTGAACACCAGAATCCTTCCACCAAACCTTCCTCTTTCCCAGCTTTCATATTTAGATACCCGTTTATTTCGCTTTCAATTACTCTTTATTACTTTAATCCTTAAGCGTTCTTTTTTTTCTTTTTAAATTCTGAAAGCATATTCTGTGCTGCGCAGGTTCTAAACATACTTCCTATACAGCCAGTGGTAAATAAGTTATAGGTGTTATTCACGCTATTCTTAACACGACCTCGTCCAACTGGTTTTCGTCTTCAGTGTCCCCAGTTTGATTTTTTGGGACACTCTATGTCTTCACTATATACTTGAACAATATTACGATTTACATATTTTCTGTGCATTATAGAACATTATACGAATTTAATCTATTACTTGTAATCTCTCTCCCTCAAGAACTTAACTAAAAAAGAAATCAACTGACATAAAATTGTAGAAAGTGATGCCAATTGTTCTAATAAAGTAAAGCGGGCGACAACTTTTGACGAATGGAGTATTAAGCTAATAGGATCTGAGCAATAAGAAGTGTCGCTACTTGCTTCTAAGAAATTGTGCCACATCTGTGATCTAAACACTAAAACGCAAAAATAAAGAAATTAAAAACATTTGATAATGCCCTAAACCTGCATAAAGCACGAATGGTCCACGTGGACTTTTTTATGTCGATACATAATCTGGATAATCCTACCGATCCGAAAAATTCTGAGGACATACCTGCAAAAAGAAGAAAGATCGACGCGACCATATTCTCTACGACCAAGTAGCAAACAATATCCACCAAGTTCGGGTAGTACAGAAATAAACGTAAGATGTAGAAACAACGCCCTTGAAAAAGTACCTCATTCTGCAGCACTGTGAACAAGGTCTTCTGATATAAAGGGACGATCCAAAAGTTCCCGTTCGAAGGCCGCACAGTCCAGAATCGGTATGTCAATCAGGCAAAATCGTCGTGAGCAGTGTAGGAAACATCCAGCCGTCACACCAGGTTGAAGATACCTGTTGGGCAAAACACCGTGTCCTGCTGCGTGTATAAGTCCGTTACTGTCTTTTGCACATCCCCGTCCGACAGAAATCGCCAACCCTTCAAGGCATTCTTAAGAGACCGAAGGCTTTATAATCGCACGGGGAGAGATCAAGACTATAGGGCGCTTGATCGAGTTGTAACTTCTACATTGCGACATTTGCGATACGGGGACATGCGTTATCATCAAACGGCAACACCCCTTGGTTCACGATTTCACAATGGTGGTTTGCGAAATACATGCTGCACCACGTAGGTTCTTCATTCTCTGATGAATATCAGTCAGTGTTTGCCCTTCAACAGCCAAGAAAAAATAACAGCACATTAATCCTGTTTGGACGCCTTTGGTAACAACGCCGCCATAGTTCAAGTTTGCGCATTTAACGCACGCGTGTGGGAAGATACGAATGCCACACCAACACTAATCCCTTGCCTACATGTCAGTGTTGATATCCCCACTTCGGAATCACGCTGCGTTGCATATACACTGCAGCAACGCCCTTAAATGGAATCTTCTTCATCGCCCATTACACATTATCTTCTGTACACTCCCGACGAAACACTGACTACTGCACAGTAAAACAGAGTTGGGGTCTGGGGAGCGGCGTTGTTTCCGTTTCGAATGGAAAAACCAGTTGAAATTTTGTATCATGCATCTTGCATGAGAATCTTTTTAGTCCTTCCACATCTTGTTTTGCTGCCTCTTCAAAGGATCCGGAGATCCGAATGAAGTGGAAAATACGAGTATCCAAGTATCATGAATATCCATTGGATTAAATGATTGTTCATCAGCAGTGGAGCAAGGGATGATACCTGGACAGATGACAAAGCCCAATATTCGTATTCACAAGCCCTTTATAGCGTCATCTTGTAACACCCGCCACTATTTACCATTGTCTTACCTGAATTATGTGCTTAAATTACAGTATTACTAGGGTAAAGTGGAAAATGAACACACAAGGTCGTCAACAGGCACCAGATAACTCCAACTGAACTTCTGATGTACGTCGCAGAATTCGTGCGTAATTGAGCGAGCTTTCTGGAGAGAGTCGTTCTGCTTTAATATTCTCCCACTCAAATTTTTCGCCCTCTCGTACTTCGCCTGCGAGCTGTGAAGTGAGGAAACGGCAGTGGCATGAATTATTCACAGCGAGGTCCCCAACCACGCCGACTCCTGCTGATGGCCATCTGCCCAGAGCAGCCTCTCTCTTTATTTGGGCCCCGAGAGAAGCGAACACGGCCTTCCCGGGATCGCATTATCTCCGCCGCACCCGATTTCCCGTTAAAACTCTCTCCTGTCTTTTGACTCCCACCCAGAGCAACATTACTCGGCTTTCTTATGAACAGTCTCCGTCACGTCCGTAAAATTTTCCGATAGTCGCTTACGGAAACTAACAGATTACTGAACATTTTCAAGTGCTTTTTCTGTTTAGTTCATTTGCTCAAAAGGGCTAATAAATAATTTTTATTAGCTCATAAGCCATGTTTCTTCAAAAATGGTCCAAATGGCTCTATGCACTGTGGGACATAACATCTGAGGTCATCAGTCCCCTAGACTTAGAATTACTTAAACCTAACTAATTACTTAAACCTAACTAACCCAAACACGTCCATGCCCGAAGTAGGATTCGAAACTGCGACCGTAGCAGCCGCGTGGTTCCGGACTGAAGCGCCTAGAACCGCTTGACCACAGCGGCCGGCTCATGTTTCTTGTTTATAGTTGAAAGTGCTTTTCGCTTTTCTGGCAAGCATTCATTCAGCCAATCATTTTGCACCTGATACGATACATGAGCACAAGTTTAGATTTCTTACTTTACATAAATTCTTTATTATCCACTTTGAGCAATACAAATTCACATCGTGAAAAATAATCAAATTAATTTAGCTACAAGATTGTGCCAAAATCTTGCCTTCACCGACCACATTACGCTAAAATTACAGTTACTTCTACTGCTGAACTACTATCAATAGTATTCACGCGGCCGGCCGCGGTGGTCTAGCGGTTCTAGGTGTGCAGTCCGGAACCGCGCGACTGCTACGGTCGCAGGTTCGAATCCTGCCTCGGGCATGGATCTGTGTGATGTCCTTAGGTTAGTTAGGTTTAAGTAGTTCTAAGTTCTAGGGGACTGATGACCACAGATGTTAAGTCCCATAGTGCTCAGAGCCATTTGAACCATTTTTATTCACGCGCTGAGGTCGCACCAAAGAGAGAGAGAAAAAAAGAAGTTGCTGTCGATCACCTCGACTTCAGAGACATGCCAGGACACGCATCTTGAAAGGACGCTGCAACCAAAGATCCGTACTGGAGGGTGGGGTGGGGGGTGGTCGAGCGGCAACCTCTTGCAACGTTTCAGTGTGTTGTACAACGTTTACCTTGCCTTTCACCTAATATCAGGACGTCGGTTGAAGTTCAGAAACTGTCGTCATAAAGAGATATTGCCCAGTTTACACTGACCAATTTAATGTCCATTGCGAAGCGGAAGTCAGGTGTGTCATTACAATTCCCTTCCACCAGCAAATGCAAAATTTTGGGCCATCTTTGTGTCATTTTCAACTTTAAGCCACCACTTTCCCGTTGCCGTGTAACAAGGAGCTTCATTTTAGACTATTTCTATCCCGACTTACAGAAAATAAATTTCTATGATCACACCATAAGACAAGTAATGCAATGTGCTTCATCTTTTTTAATTTATACTGGTATAAATTACGAATAATCTGTTATTTAAAAGCCAATACGAATTGTACACAGTGACAGATTCATAGCTTTTGTTCTTTTACAACTAACACTAATTGAAGAAAAAATCTCTACTTTTGTGCAACGAAGCAAAATTTGTACTCTAGGCGCCTTGTTCTTTTTGGAGAATTTGGAATCATTTTTATTTTGAAATATTGAATATTAGCAAGTACGTACTCTCGTAACCCGTATTTTAATTTTCCTTTTTTCTTGTAGCTTGCCGATCAGTATAAACAGCAGTACTGTAACTAATTAACACTTCATAGTCACTTTTCCTCCATAACGCACAGTCTTTACCTGACTTGTATGCTATATTGTAATACGAGTATGTAGCTAGTACACTTCATACGGTATAATGACAAGGATTTCAGTAAATAATGACAAGGATTTCTTCGTTTAACAAGTTAGGAACAAACTATATACACAAAATATGTTAATCATCACCATTCATAAATCGTAATCATGAGAAGTTTGTCATTCACTATTGGATTCAGGCGTCCTCCAAACTTCTCCACACTTCGCGTCCAAGTTTGTCTGCCCGTTTATTTATATCAAAGCAAATTCAGTTAGATCGTCCTCTAAATCTTTTCTTATTATGAGCAATGAAAAACAGAATCTCCTTTACCTCCCATCAAGTCTGGCTATAGACCCAATTCATCTCCTTTTCAGTTTCAAAACTAACAATATCACGCTCTCAACATCCGTGTTTTCTTCTTACCCATTTGTTTTGTGTCCCTGCACCTTTAAGTTACGCCCAACAAATAACTTATGTCGCAACTCGCTTGGTAATGCTCAATTTCTAAATTGTCTTCACATTTATAGTAAAAGGAAGGAAGGAAGATTGGGTTTAGCGTCCCGTCGACAACGAAGTCACTAGAGACGGAGCGCAAGTTTGGATTGTGTCAAGGATGGGGAAGGAAAGCAGCCATGCCCTTTCAAAGGAACCATCCCAGCATTTCCCTTTAGTGGATTAGGGGAACCACGGAAAACTTAAATGTGAATGGCGGGACGCTGGTTTGAACAGTCGTCTTCCCGAATGCGAGTCTCGCATTTAAAGTCCATGTTTCACGTCTGTAAATTAGTACTGGCATTATACACTGCTTGTAGACCGTTTAGAGGCAACATTCAATTTCCCGCACGAGCTCGAAACCATTTTTATCCTGCTGTTTATTTCTTTACGTATCTGTTATTTTTATTTCGTCATCTTCTTTAACTTTAACATTAATATTTACTATTGTGCTACTAGCATTCTGATAGTATATTCCTTTGGTGTTACTGTAAATGATCTTCAGGTCCACTGTCATAGTTTCTATGTTCAGTTCGTCCGTGCCTTTCTGAACTTCTGAAGCAATGCGATCATCAAATCGAACGTGCTCAAGCAAGATCCGTTTATGCATCCTTAGTCATCTGAAAACCTGGCTGCATAAAATGCTTTTGCTGAAACAGAGTCACCTTTTTGAAATTTTTTCTCAGTTAAATATTACAAATAAATTTACTTTTATAAATTGTCAACTGTAGTCTCAGTGTTAGCAACACCAGCTCTCACAGGACAACAGAATATAATCATCATTTCTCTATGAAACGTTCCGTAATCTTAACGGGCACTCGCTTCAGGACAGTTTGGGGTCTGGACAGTCTTATCGCCGTGGATTAACACCGTGGTAGAAGTCCCACGGTGGCTACGTTTCCTCTGGCGTGCATTGTAGAGAACGGGTTTAATTCGAAATGCCGACAAAGGCCGTTGGCCGTTAAAGGCCTGGTGCTTTTTGTGTCGTGCCGCCTCCCCCTCCCCTCCCCCCGCCTGCCCCATCAGCTTCATCCCCTAGCCGGCTTTTGTCGAATGTCGCCCTCAGCCTCGAGAGGTAGCGGAAGCCGCACTGCAACCCCTCCGGCTTCCGACTCTTCCCTCTGTATGTTAAACGTGAGCCACGGGAAGAACTGCAGCTTAGGTAGTCCTGTCACTACCAGTGAAGACCATGATCTCATACAGTATCTTCGTAATAACGAGAAGCGATTAGAGGAGTCTAAGCGCATTGGAATTGCACGTAACTCAGTGGGACAGCCGCATTCCTACAAGGTAATGCTGAGGAATGCGTAGCGACTTGCCGTGACGCAACCATGCACACGTTTTCCGTTCCCACGGAATACATAACTTCACCAGAAACTATCGCACACGCCGTCCTTCAACAGGCCGCATTCTTGACTTGCTAATCGCACTACTGGAGGAAACAAATCCCTTTCACTTTGGAAGAACAGCGTTCTCTCGTCAGTTTCTCTAAAGAAACTGTGAACTCCTAGCTAATCCTCAACTCCGCCGTATGAGAATCAGTTTTCCCCTCACCTGTTCCATTCAAGAATGATTTGTGGTCCGAGCATCTCTCCGTAAACCAAAATTTTCTTAATTTTACTAAAGTAATAATTACGTAAGATGTATGTCGGCAGAAGTAATATGGGTTTCCAAAGTTTGTTGAGAATTTGTGAATACTTTCGCTGTGACTAAACAACGAACCGCACAGCTGCTTCTTGAATCTTCTCTTGTTGATCTGACCTTACAAGTGACCCATAACGACAAACAATACAGGTGCTAACTCAATTGCGTAACTTATTTCTATTTCGTAGCCTTAGTTTCAGCATTAGCATATTCTTTTCTTTGAACGTTGACACAATCTTCTCAGTGCATTATTGCATGAGAAGACATTCTGAACAAGCTGTCGATGACACTTTAATACATGTACGAAATACTGCAAATACTTACCAAGCATGTGCATTAATAATTTATTAAGGCTTGAACGTGGCAACAACCATTGAATAAGACTGTAGGCTTTCGGTGGGAGAGTCCTTTTCAACAAAATATTTCTTGATGTGCGACAGCGTCATGATTTGATAAAACTGTTATCGTTTACGCTACTACTGCAGGCAACCTTCATCAGGGTGACAAGAACACCCTGATGGAGACTACCTGCAATACTTTTATCATCTCACGACACCGTCACACCCTCAGAGGAATTTTAATGACATACGGTACGTCCCTTAGTCAGCGGTATGTAAAACGCATCTATTTGTAACTATGATGAATGAGATCAGAGGAAAACAATCTTTGTGTTTTACTGTTGTGTTGTGTTGTCGATTTCCATTTATGGTTCATGTCCAGAAATGACATCCTCAATTCAACGAATTTCACAGCTCGGGCAAAGAAATTTTCTGTTCTTAATCTTCCAGGTCACGCAGCGCGTTTTTTTCATTTCCTTATAAAAACGTAACAAGGCTGAAGCTGTTCTTTTAACAGCCCCCCTCCTACATGAACTGTGAAACGCCGATGAGTTTGTTTGTTTTCTTTTTTTATGTATTCCGTATCTTGACTGTGGTATTATACACCAAAACAAGGAAAAATGTCCAATAAATATAGCCTGTAAAATGCATCCCTAAAGACTTACGTGCACTCTTTCATCTTCGCTACTGTGAAAAACATCTCTTCCACTGCAAGCTCTTTGCTGTTACGAACGGGCTACAAATGCAGTGAACAAATGAGGAAGTATATTATAACACATTAGTCTGTTATTGTGAAACAGCAAAGCTTCTAATGTAATTTGCTTGCTATTACGTACGAGCTGCACTTATGAGCCATCGTTAAAAGAAATTTCGGCATGCCGTCCATTCATAGTAAGACGTGCTTCTGGCGAGACGAATATCTCGTCTATAGTTTCTTCATTTGTTTACTGCAATCTGTAGGTCGTTTATAACAGCAAAGAACTTACAGCAGAAGATATGTGTTTCACAGTAGCCAAGATAAACAAAAGCTCATAGCTCGTAAGGTACGCACTTTATAACCCACGTTCACTGGATATATTTTTGCTTTGTTTTGGTTCATATTACTTTTTTAGCACCCTGCATATATCGCTCCTTTTATACTGAAGTGCTAAAGAAACTGGTATAGGCATGCGTATTCAAATACAGAAGTATGTAAACATGCAGAATACGGCACTGCGGTCGGCAACGCCTATAAAAGACAAGTGTCTGATGAATTAGATCGGTTACAACTGCTGCAAGATATAAGTGAGTTTGAACATGGTATTATAGTCCGCGTACGCGTGATGGGACACACCATCTCATAACCAGTGATGAAGTGGGGATTTTCCCCTGAGACCATTTCACGAATGTACCGTGAATATCAGGAAACCGGAAAAGGTCCTGCAAGGACGAGACCAACGAGGACTGAAGAGAATCGTTCAACGAGACAGAAGTCCAACACTTACGCAAATCGCTGCAGCTTTCATTGCTGGGTCATCGACAAGTGTCAGCGTGCGAACCGTTCAACAAAACATCATAGACATGAGATTTTGGAGGCGAAGGCTCACTCGTGTACCGTTGATGAAGGCGAAGGCTCACTCGTGTACCGTTGATGATTTCACGGCGCAAAGCTCTACGCCTCACCTGGGCCCGTCAACACCAACATTGGACTGTTGATGACTGGAAACACGTTGCCCGGTCGGAAGAGTCTTGTATCAAATTCTATCGAGCGGATGGACTTGTACGGGTATGGAGACTACCTCATGAATCCATGGACCCTGCATGTTAGCGGAGGACTGTTCAAGCTGGTGGAGGCTTTACTGGTGTGGGGAGTGTGCAGTAGATGTGGGACCCTGATACGTCTAGATACGACTCCGACTGGTGCACGTACATAAGCATCCTGTCTGATCACCTGTATCCATTCATGTTCATTGTGCATTCCGATGGACTTGGACAATTCCAGCAGGACAATGAGACACCCTAGACGTCCAGAATTGCTGCAGAGTGGCTCCAGGAACACTCTTGCGAGTTTAAACACTTCCGCTGGCCATCAGACTCCCCAGACAAGAACATTATTGAGCACATCTGGGATGCCTTGCGACGTGCTGTTCGGAAGAGATCTCCACCCCATCATACTCTTACGGATTTATGGACAGGCCTGCAGGTTTCATGGTGACAATTCCCTCCAGCAGTACTTTAGATATTAGTCGAGTGCATGCCAGGTAGTATTGCGGCACTTCTGCGAACACGCGGGGGCCCTAGATGATAGTTGGCAGTGGTACCAGTTTCTTTGGCTCTTCACCGTACATCTGAGAGGATAAAGAAGTTTCGAGTGTTAATGGTGTGGCGAAATATTGGCCCCATTGCGAACCTTAAGTTGTCAGGAAATTTCGTTTCGGAATACTGATATACATATCTTTGAAAGTAATACGACGGCATTGCAGAGCCTTAGGGAATGTAGATATTTCTGTCGATAAATTACAAAGATCGGTGTGCGATAAGAACTGGTAATAACGACTTGTTGTCAAAAATGCTTTGTGTGACTTCGCATTCGTACAGTAAACGGTGCCTGTAAACGACTTGACTCTGGCAAGTTTTCCATCTACATTATAGAACTGGTTATACGAAAAGTGAGACAGTGTCTGTCTTTACTTGGCTGCCTGTAAATTCGGGCGTAGGTGAAGGATGAAGGCACCTGCCCCCGCGCGACTGGATGCGTGACGCGGCCAGACAATGGCGCAGCGCAGTACTGTCCGCTGTGGGCTGAATGGACAGAGCGGGTCGGCTCTCGGCCGCGCGGGCCAGCCCAGACGGGCCGGGCTAGATTCCAGCACGCAGCCAGGTACACTCAGATACACATCTTTATAGCGTCCCGCCGGACCCGTAATTGACGGATAGGCCCCGAGCGGCGAGCGACGCGCACGCTTTTATGCTGCGTTTTATTAAGTCCCTGCCGCGGCCGCGGCTGCGTGCGCCGGCCGTCCGCCCACACTCCCAAGAATGAGCCATGGGACGCCCGGAGCAGTGGCGATTAATACGGACACTAGCTGCACGGGCTGACAGTGTGTCCGCCAGCTGTCGTGAGGTGTGTTACACGTTCCTTTCCTACGGTACGTCACTCGTGTTAAAGTCTCATGCGGTAAATATATACTGATGATAGCAAAGAAGATCTGAAATATGTTGAATTCAGGATATAAAGAAGAACAACACTGAAACTTCCTGGATTACAACTGTGTGCCGGACCGAGACTCGAACTCGGGACCTTTGCCTTTCGCGGGCAAGTGCTCTACCAACTGAGCTACCCAAGCACGACACACACCCCGTCCTCACAGCTTTACTTCTGCCAGTACCTCGTCTCCTACCTTACAGAAGCTCTCCTGCGAACCTTGCAGAACTAACACTCCTGAAAGAAAAGATATTGCGGAGACATGGCTTAGCCACAGCCTAGGGGATGTTTCCAGAATGAGATTTTCACTCTGCAGCGGAGTGTGCGCTGATATGAAACTTCCTGGCAGATTAAAACTGTGTGCCGAACCGAGACTCGAACTCGGGACCTTTCCCTTTCGCGGGCAAGTGCTCTACCAGACAAAGGTCCCGAGTTCGAGTCTCGGTTCGGCACACAGTTTTAATCTGCCAGGAAGTTTCATATCAGCGCACACTCCGCTGCAGAGTGAAAATCTCATTCCAAGAACAATACTTATTCCGAAACAGTCGCCTCGTGCTCCTACCGTTGTTTCCGTACGCACGTTTAAATGGCTCTGAGCACTATGGGACTTAACATCTGTGGTCATCAGTCCCCTAGAACTTAGAACTACTTAAACCTAACTAACCTAAGGAAATCACACACATCCATGCCCGAGGCAGGATTCGAACCTGCGACCGTAGCCGTCACGCGGTTCCAGATTGTAGCGCCTAGAACCGCACGGCCACACCGTCCGGCTACGCACGTTTACTCGAGAGCACACAAATCATAGAATGTCTCCCTCCCACAGTCATAGTCACACAGTCTACGCGTTCGGAATATGCACTCCCGATGAATAGTTGTCCACGGCATTTAGTTAGCATATGGATCCTGTCACATGTGAGCCAGTGAGTGAAAGTACTTACTTGGTTAATAGTAGGATCTGAAGATGACACAAATGTTGCACTGAAACTAGACGTCTGGGTAATGAGTACTTTGAAAATACGGCTGAGGTGTTTTATTTCCATTACTTAATGTAGTCCAGTCTCATATTATAAACGACTGAAAAGTTATTTATAAGGATGTCCTACCAAAGCAAGGAAGGATAAAGAGACATTTGCACAGTGCGAATGTAGACTTAGCATCGTAGCTGAAGTCATTGTCTGCTTGCATTTGTTCCATTTATCGACATAACTGCTCTCGCGAATGATGTATCATCGAGAAGGTTGCAGCGTGCCACTTCCAGTAAAACCGCCACTGACAAATGTAACTGCAGACATACGTCAATTTACGAAACTTTAAAAGATGACATGCTGACACTAAATTGTTTTTTATATCTAGCACTTAGCTGATTTTATGCCTTGGATTCGTTGTCTTCTGAGTATATTGCCTCTGGATTTTCCTGCACAAAGAAATCTGAAACTTCCGAGAATTACAGAAGTCCGATGAATCAATAACTACAAAATAATATATTTTTACACTTTTAACTTATTTATTGTTATACACGTCAAACAACTGTAACAATAATAACCTCCATCTGCTCCCTTGAGATACACACTACATCTAACTGCAAAACATGCATACTCTATACAACCGACTTCACACGACTCTTTACTACTTTTGTCGCCAAGCGCGTGTGGGGTGAGAGAGATTACATTTTTAGCCAAGGAATCTAACTGTTCACATCGCTGGCAAACATAGCACTTAGATTAACTGATACATATTCCTCACATAAATTTCAGAAAATTCAGTGGAAATAAAATTTCCATAGTTCGATGTTAAATAAATATTATTTTAATGACATGAAAATTAAGCAGCAATTCAAGAAATACGTATAAATCGTTTTGTATCAAGTTCTTGTATTGCAAATGAAAAATTCGAGACCCACCAGCATCAGAGAGCTCATAAAAAAGTACACTTAAATTTTTACAGCGTTTATAAGTCTGGCTTACTATCAAATATAGTTTCAGAAAACATCACTGTTGTGATGTTATGTGGCTCTGCTCTCGTGGCCCAGACTCAAATTTCTTTCGAGTCTCAGTGGGTGTACAGTTTCTTTTAACAATGTCAAGTATTATAATATACATTTTATGGGGCTCGGCGCTCAGTCCGGAGCTGCGCGACTGCTACGGTCGCAGGTTCGAATCCTGCCACGGGCATGGATGTGTGTAATGTCCTTAGGTTAGTTAGGTTTAAGTATTTCTAAGTTCTAGGGGGCTGATGACGACAGATGTTAAGTCCCATAGCGCTCAGAGCCATTTGAACCATTTTATGGGGCACTCAGAACTGTTGCTAAGATTTTTTATTATGAATAAATCCGCTACAGTTGCACTTGACATATACTTTTGGATAAAATCGTACGTACGGGCTGAAATCCCATCTACAGGCGCTTGGTTGCTGAACTTTTTACACGATTGAGACGACTTTCTCGTCCGCAATCAAGCGCCTCAACACGGGATTTACGTCCTGAAACCTGGGTTATGTGTACGATGTTAACCAAATAAAAGATCTCTGAAGTACAACTGTAGCGGATTTCCTCATCATGAAAAAAAAGAGTCAAACGTTGCAATTCGTTGTTCAACAAATCCCTCGTCGACGAATATCCTCTTCTTTGTTCAATTCAGCTGCTCATTATCACGATGTTGGATGGTCGTTGGTTGTTAACATGTCCCGCCTCCTTACCTTATTAAAAGAAGGCTTGCGGGGAGGGAGTACCGATAGTACAAACACACCCACACTGCCGAGAAATCAAGTCAGTAGCCATGCAGTATCCCCACCAGCAGCCGACCCACCTACCTAACCGCAAGAGTAGCATTCACACCGACACCGCAGCCAGAGTGGTCGGTAGAAGCGCCAGCCCGACGATGCACGTAAGAAACAGAGGCACGCACCTGTAAATACTCAGAAATCATTTACAGACAGCGGCAATTTCGTCCTCGCACTGACGTTTATAATTCCCTCTCACGGCCCGAGATGTTCGATTTACGGGCAGCGCGCGGCGCAGGGAACGGCCGAATAATCTTCATGAACAAGTGAAGCACTCAGGATGGATCCTGCCGTTCACGCCCTACCCCACTCCACCCCACCCCCACTCGGCTGCTGATGGACGCGCTCTGCCGCCAACCCGGCATCTGCGGCGGAATCGGCTCGGGCGATCGCTGGCGGTCCTGGCCGATAAGCATCGGCGCGGGCCTCGTCCGGGCCTCGAACCCCGCACCGCGTCCTCCCGGATGCGCCGCGGAGCGCTAAATCAGCAGCGCCCCTCACCCCCGACCGGCCATCACCGTCGGCTTTATTGCCCACGGCTGGTGCAGCGCCACGCCACCTGCCTCCGATGCTGCGCGCCGATAGCTGTGACGTCATTTACCGGAGACCCTTTTCCCCACCTCCTATCCTCCTGATCCTTTTTTTAAAAATCGGTTTTTCCTTTTTGTTCTCCTCCCCTTTCCTTTTTCTCGCGCTGCACTATCTCGCGACGATGACGCCGGCAACCGGCCACTAATTAATAAT
This sequence comes from Schistocerca serialis cubense, assembly GCF_023864345.2. Lineage (NCBI taxonomy): Eukaryota > Metazoa > Arthropoda > Insecta > Orthoptera > Acrididae > Schistocerca > Schistocerca serialis. Next base: position 448,703,420 of record NC_064642.1, on the reverse strand, counting down.
TTTCGCCGCACGTCGCGCGGGCCCGCGCGCCTCGTCTTCTGAAGAGGCCGCGGCGGCCGCCTCTGCCTCTGCTGCCCTATCGTATGCAGATTATTACGAGGTAGTTGTTGGCCAGGTGGGCGCACGACGCGCCGCGTTTCGCTTTTATCCCTCGTTAGAAGAGTTAGGCGGCGTGTCCGGGCATGCCTGCATTTTCCTGTCTCTTGGAGGACTCCGAACGCAATCGGTTGAGTAGTGATGACCTTTGGTTCTCTGCACGGGCGAGTACTGAATTATCATCCTAGCGTTGCTAAGCGCTGAAGTTTTGCCTGTGCCTCTTGCGTGTAAATGGTTGCCTTAAACTTGCCACTGTCCCGCGGAAATCTTCCGAGGTACTTCGAAGCGGCATTTGAGAATTCGATCTGCAGGGAGAAGAGCAACTATCACTCACAAGGAGCTGGCCCGTCGGCGAAGTCTCTCAGCCGTCCGTCTCGGTAGTTTGACAGTTTGCGCGACGGATTGCTAAATGAAGGAGCCCGTGTTCAATTCCCGGCCGAGTCGGAGATTTTCTCCACTCGGGGACTGGGTGTTGTGCTGTCCTTACATTTGTATCGTCGTATCGTCTTATTCTTTACTCTTGAGGTAGCTGAATGGGTACGGCTAGAAAGCTGGTAAATTAAAAAAAAAAAGAAACCTCTTAGCGAAATGACATGCTCACCAAACACTCCTCACTCTAAAATGCGCCGCTACTGACAGTCTGTCTCTTCAGACTGTGTCTGAACAGTGCTTCTCGATTCAGTTGGGTTACTATTCTATGCACTTATACTGACCGTATCGTTGCCTACAACTGACTTTGGATTTGAACTCGAGTGGAGGTGTTCTCAAGCAATATTTCTCTCATCTAAAGAAGACTCTTCGCGGTTTGGAGGCCCTCTTTTCGAGGGACATGCACATCTATCTCTGTTTAATGCAATATATCTGTTTGAGGCTGCGCCTTAACAGAACCCACGGTCTGATATGGATCAGTAGTTAGTCACTGCGGCTACCCATAGTCTAACCCCCTCCTGGTCATACAAAGCCATTGTGAATGAGAAAGACAGGAAGAGTACGATCTGACGTCCCATCGACGTTTAACTAGTACGGTGCCTCGGTCGGGGTGGGTATGCTGGATACTGTTGACGCCATCAGGCGTTCACAAAGTACGTTGAAAGTTATAAGGAAAGGATAGAGACCATTCAAAGTTCATTATAAATCGAATTACTGAGAGCGTGTACAAAGGATACTGGTGGGAAAGGAATCGTTCCGACTTTAGCTGTAACTGATTGAGGGAAACCACTGGACTGATAAAAGTTTCGTGGACGTAGAAATCGTGACGTAGTTCAGCTGGAAGTGGAGAGATGAACGAGTAGGGTGTAGCCTTTAGAAAAGGACAGTCGTGGTACTGACCTGAAACGATTTAGGGAAATCAGGATCTGGATGGTCGGAATCAGTCCCATTTCGTGCACCCACTCACTCATTCTCATCGCTGTTTTAGTATTAGCGAGGTACCTCCGAGAAGAGCCAATATATGCTCGAAAATATTATATGCAGTAGCCAAACAAAGCCTTTAAGTTTCTAACCCATAGAAGAGACCTATCAAGTTAAACGACATTTACGTATCAACTTGAGCGATACTTCCATATTATCTGTAGAAAACTATATCGCCGGCGATAATAAAACAACCAAAGATGGCTTCAGGTGTCGATTTGGTGTAATAAATATGAACTCCACCTAACTGCAAATGTACGCAAGATAATGAACTTTAATGGGAGTCACGTCACCGACAACAATAAAGCAACCAAACATGACTTCAGATGTCGATTTGGTGTAGTAAATAGGGAAGTTATCTAACTGCAAATGCATGCAAGCTAATGAACTTTAATGGCAGTCAGTCGTGGTTTTGTTTTTGTGAATAGAATTAGTTTTAACTGCCTGCATGTCTGAAGGCAATTAGGTCATCTGTAAATATGCTAACTTTCCCTACATTTCCACAGAAGTAAATTACAGTGAATATTTTCACAAAAGGTGCACTCATCAACAGTTGGGAGTTGCCGACCAGACGGTTGAGACTGGATGTAAGGTAGCACCCCGTAAAATACCAAATTTTTCTATTCCGTTCAAAACGTGGGTCAAGAAGAAGAAGAATAAGAGTTTTGGGGATTAGTCCAAAAAATGAAAATTTAAAAATAACAACTAAAAAGTGAATAGCTCAAACTTGTTGACGAATAAAGATCAATCCTGGTTATGATTGACGCGATAAAACCTAACAATGAACCGCTCTGGAGAAACCAGAGGAGAGGAAGTAGTGGTTCAAATGGCTCTGGGCACTAAGCGACTTAACTTCTGAGGTCATCAGTCGCCTAGAACTTAGAACTAATTAAACCTAACTAACCTAAGGACATCACACACATCCATGCCCGAGGCAGGATTCGAACCTGCGACCGTAGCGGTCGCTCGGTTCCAGACTGTAGCGCCCAGAACCGCACGGCCACTCCGGCCGGCAGAGAAAGTAGTGGTTAACACACCGAACTCGCATTTGAGAGGACTGGAACGCCAGTCCCTCTCCGGCCATCGGGTTAGGTTTTTGTGGTTTTCCAAATCTACTAAAGGAAAATGGCGGGATGGTTCCTATGAGAACGACAATTCCTTCCCCACAGTTCTCCAGCCCGAACTAGTGTTCTAGTGATTCGTCGACAAGAGAACGATAGAACTTTTTAAAAAATAATAACAATGGGAAAGTGATGAGTGCTACAAGTCCTCACCAAAAGGAAACTGGAGGGTATTCCAGACGCTAAAACAAAAATAATTCGATTATAGAAGGGTTAAGAGAAAGGAGGCAGCAACGTGAAATGAACAATAAAGTGAAATTGCGGAGATGTGGAGAAAAAAAAAGAAAACCTGTCCTTGGACCAGATATTAGTGCACATAATACAAATGCTCATCATATATTGCAATTGCACGTCGCATATTGTAAATTAATACTACTCGACCACATTTGAGCAGGAGTCCGCTCACGAAGTTGCTGCCCACCAGCAAACAATTACTTCACTGAAGCTTAGAGGAAAGTAGCCGACACTGGAGCACGTTAATTATCTGACTTGCTAACTAGCATTTCTGGCTGCTCGCTTCCTGGAGCCATTAACTGCATCGCTCTTTCTTTTTCCCTTGAGCCGTTACTGAGAAGCGAATCGTCGTGGCAGCTTTCAGCGCAGCGCCGTTCGCGTGGTTTTGATCTCGCCGTCTTACTGATTTCCAGCACACCAGGCACGCTCCGCCTTACGCAAGTCGGTTAATTCACTGGTCGGAAAGCTGACAGCACATGCAGAGTGCATGGCGATGATTCATCAAAAAGAAAAGCCGTAATTGCATTCCACTGTTCCGTGGTGATTGTCAGCGCTTCTTGTAAATCTTATACTCTCAGACTGCGATGAAGATCCTCAGCTCATACAAGTAGTACCCACAATTCGATTTATTTTGGCGTCAAAATACCTGCACTTGGGCAGATATAGAGGCACTGTGATCAACATGAATACAGCAATATACAAGCACTGCATTCACCTGCTTATTTTTGACGCTCGCTCACAGTGCAGTGATTATAGTCTTCTAAAGAAGGGCACTAGGCGCCGAAAGTGGCAAAGGAATAAACTCTGCCGGCCGGAGTGGCCGAGCGGTTCTAGACGCTACAGTCTGGAACCGCGTGACCGCTACGGTCGCAGGTTCGAATCCTGCCTCTGCAATGGATGTGTGTGATGTCGTTAGGTTAGTTAGTTTTAAGTAGTTCTAAGTTACAGGTGACTGATGACCTCAGAAGTTAAGTCCCATAGTGCTCAGAGCCATTTGAACCATTTTTTGAATAAACTCTCTTTTGTGCAACTGATTGCTGATTGTTGCAGCAAATTTCTGAAATAGATTGGCCTGCGTAGAGCTCCGAGCTGAACCCAATGGAAAACCTTTGGGACGAGTTAAAAAACAGACTTCGCCTCAGATCCGGGTGTCCAACATCATTGCCATCTCCGGTTTCGACTCTTGAAGAAGGGGCTGTCGTTCCGGCACAGATATTCAGACACCTCACTGAAAGCGTCACCAGCGGAGTTAAAGCTGGTTGGTTCAAATGGCTCTGAGCACTATGGGACTTAAACTTATGAGGTCATCAGTCCCCTAGAACTTAGAACTACTTAAACCTAACTAAAGACATCACACACATCCATGCCCGAGGCAGGATTCGAATCTGCGACCGTAGCGGTCGCGCGGTTCCAGACTGTAGCGCCTAGAAGCGCTCGGCCACATCGGCCGGAGTTAAAGCCGGCATAAAGGCGAAGGGTGAGTAAACTCCAGATCAATGGCCACTGTGTCCGGATACTTTTGATAGAGTACGAGGGGCATTCAGTACGTAATACAACACATTTTTTTCTGAAAGCAGGCTGGTTTTATTCAGGATTCCAATACGCCATATTATTCATCACTCTTTTGGCTACAAAACCCTATTCTCCAATGCGACGGCCCTGCACTACGTTTACTGAGAGGGCCTATATGACCGCATGATATCACTTTACTGATGGACATCAGAGCCAACGTCTTGCCGCATCAATAAACTTCCCACCATCAACATATTGCTTCCCGAGGAGTGTCTCCATCACTCAGCGAAACCAATGGAAGTGAGAAGGTGGGTAGGCGGAAAAGAACCCAGCGGGTGCACACATTTGAGTACCCGAACTGGTGGACGAGTGTGTCAGCACTATCAACAGAGACTTGTGCAGCGAGGTGTTTCACTGTAACCTATCGCTCACTTCGAATGAGTATCCACAAATAACAACATTGCAGGAGTAGGTGCTGTGTGCGGCCGGCCGGCACGCGGAGGACTGGAAAGGTTTGCGCCCAAAGACTCGCCGTGCTTTTGTTCGCTGTCAAGTCTCCGTAGACGTTCCGCAAGCGCCACAAATATCCCCGATGCTTTGGTTTTCCACAAAAGAAACTCAATGACAGCTCTCTGCTTGGAACGCACCTCCGTTAAGCCATCGGCACACGGACCGTGCATCCGAACGTTGAGCGTTGAGCATGCCGAGTTTCTGACGTCAAAGTGTGGAATAGCACGTTCGGGAGTCTTTCCAAACGTGCAGAGCAATATCTGGAATGTCTGATATTCTGAGCGTGCGTCTGAGCGTTGATCAATGAAATGGCACAACGCCATCTATGTCACACGCACGCCGTCTCCTTTCAGTACAGAGTTGTGAGGTGCCATATTGGCATTCATTTCAACCTATATGTATATATGCCGTTTCTGAGCACCAGCAAATTGAGAATCACTGGAAAACCCGTTGTTAGTTGTGTGAATCGTTCCAATAAAACAATGAGAAACATCATATTCGTGGCAAAAGAATTATTGTAACTCGCGTATTATGAGAATAGGCTATTTGAAGGCAGCGACACACTGAAGATCCACCCAAAACGCATTGTTCTTGGTACAATTTGTTATAATTAAATTTCAATTAATAACATAATTATCTACGATTAACGTTTTTAGCAAGGGGAACACAATATTATTAAGTACGAGGAGCCTGTTGTATTAGTGTAATGAGTAGCGTATATGTCCGCCGGCACGGTAGCTCGGCGTGATCGGTCAGAGAGCTGGTTGGCCTCTGCAATAAAAAAGTGAGTGAAAGGATCAACAACGAACTTCAACGAATGTTACGTGACGTCCGCAACGACCAAACACAACAAACAAAATGGAAAAAAAAGTCCAATACTGGGTATTTGTTGGGGCGGTGGTTCGCGTCTTAACACTTCCAAAATTTTTTTCCTAACATTCGCGTTTTTATTAGGTTCTGATACTTTCTTATTAGTTTAATATAAGTATATGCTACAATATTTGATGTTATGTAAACGTAAGTTCACCTTTTTTTGAGGGGTGAGTTGGTTCGATTGGTTTAATCTACAGGACAGCTTGCGCTACTTGTATAAAGATATTTTGCTCCTTTTTCTTTTACGCTTCGTAATTCACATGTTGTAAAGATTCTGCTACTGGGTAGGAACAGTGATCAAGTAAGACTGACCTTGGGGGTTTACTGAAATGTGGGAATGATGAAATAATGTTTATCTTATGCGGAGAAGTATTGCAAATTTGTACTGCACTGTTTGTAATGGAACTTTTATAAGCCTGTGTCCTTATTGATTGGACATGGTACTTTCCTTTTCGTGAACGATGGAGGAAATGTGCGTTTTAATAGAGATAACGTGGGAATTTTACGCGCGCCCGTTGAGCAAAGAGTGTGATTTACGAACTAGAAACATCCCTCAACTGCCGCTGGAGTGCGTTGCGATCGCGTATACCACGTTGGAGCCCACGTACCGTATGCACAAGTTGCATCGTTCCTGAGCTTTCAGCAGCACGTTGAACTTGGCACGCTCAACGTTAACGTTCGACAGCACGGTCCGTGTGCCGACGGCTTTACAGACTCCCCGTACATCGTTGCCACTAATCGGAACTTCATGAAACGATAGGGGGCGAAGCTGGAATATTGCAGCACGTACCACAACAAATTCCAAATTTTTTCAACAGAAAGTGGCCGAGAAAAAAATGCGTTGCATTACTTATTGAACAGCCGTCGTGTAAAGCGATGGCTTACTTGGGATTGTCGCGGATCTCGTTTGTCTGGGAACTATTTGCTGGCAGCCCAGCAGTCGCCGTTAGCGGGCAGTGAGGTGTCTCGCGGTTGTTTGGGAAAGCTGCGTCCTTGCCAGGTCGCGGGGCGCAGCCACTTGCCAGCAGGCGTCGGGCCCGCGGCCGGAGAGCGCCCGCTGCCCGCTCATCTGCATTCAATCCCTGCAGCGGCATTCCGGGCCGCGGGACGTGCCGCCAATTGGAACGTTCTGCTGTGCTCCGCTCTAGCGTTCCGGTCGGAATGCGAGACCGGCGTGTGCGCGATGATGTAATTGCCCACCAATAACCTCAGGTGTGCGCTCTCGTTCCCCCTCCTGACAGCTGCTTTTAATGGGGGCACGCGGCGGCTGGCGGACGGGGTCACTCTCGCTGAGAGCGCGTCGGTCGGCCTTTTTGTGGAAAAAGCTCCTGGCCACTAAGTGAAGGGGTGTAGCTGTCTGACACTTAGCAGAGTCATCCCGCATGAGTCTCGTGGCGCAGCGAGACGAAATGAAACAGCATTAACGTAGTGTCAGAGTACATGGAATTTCTTGTTATATATCTGTCGATGTATTCTTTGTCAAAAGCTAAATCTGTCTTCCCCACAGTTTAGTTCAAATGGTTCAAGTGGCTCTCAGCACTATGGGACTTAACTTCTGAGGTCATCAGTCCTCTAGACTTAGAACTACTTAAACCTAACTAACTTAAGGACATCACACACATCCATGCCCTAGGCAGGATTCGAACCTGGGACTGTACATTAGAGCTGCAGGTCACCATCTACTGAAAATATATTAGTTTTTTGAGTATTGTCTGGGTGTCTCCAGATCTTACCAGATTTATTCCTTTATTTATTTTTTATTGTAGCCAATTACCCAATACTCTAAATATGCCATATTTTACGTCTACAGTTATGTTTCTAAATTTACTGTAAGTAAAATAATAACAACGACGCTATGGTTGAAGTATTACCACAAGTAGTAATCGTGGTAAGAGCCAGAAAACTAATCTAGGAGCACCGAACCTCAAACCTTTCGCAGTCTGGGACGCTTAATCACGCTGCCATCGAACCCTGTAGCAGGTTTCAAATCACCATTCACCGATCCTGGTAAGATACAAATCATATACAAATCATAACACGAAAAGAAAATTTGTCCCACAAAGTCACAATACATTAGTTCCTCACCTGTTACACTTCACGGATTTCATCGTTCTGACGACAAAGATATTTCGATGTTCCAACTGCTCGCCACCTTCAGGTGGGATTGAAGGTGCACAGTCAAATACAAGCCTTTCCGCAATGGCCGGAAATTTTATATACTGTAGGCTTCCTCAGCCCCAAATCATCTTTAAAAGATCCAAGAAGGCCTCTAGTTTTGGCCGAAGGCAAAGGACACTTTTAATATATTATTTTCTAAGGATTCTTGAAATACTCCCGGCAAAGGCTAAGCAACTGATTTACAAGTGTTCATTGTTGGTTCACATGGTGGTCCAAATTGGAAAGCAAGCAATTTTATGATCAGTATATCCATTTTTCTGACAACAAGCTTAACGTAATCCAGTTCCAGTGTCAAATTATTAGAATCCCAAATAGCATAAGCTATCCTGACCAGTGTACGTAAAAGTCCGATGCGTTGATGTGGTGAATGACAAACCGGTCGGTATGCGTAGATTTACGGTGTATACTGTATCCCAAAGTCCTATTTTCTTTTTTTATGTATTGAAACGTCCAAAAATAATTTGCCATCTTTTTCAATTTCCATATGTGAAGATCATCATCCTTCACTAATCCGGGAAGAACTACGTACTTCCTCACTTACTCTGCAAACAATTCGGTTGACCGTCTCTAGTGGCCTTAATGCCGACGTGATCTGCTTTTCTTCCTCATCACCCGCCGCTTACGCAAGCTGTGAACGGAAATGCTAATGTGGGCTGTTTTCCTCATGGAGGCTTCAGTGGCGTGCAAATGCAGAGCCCCCAGCTATCGTTAGCTACGCATGCGTTGCGCAACCGTGCTCTATCTGACACTACTCAACAGCGCCATCCTTGACGCTGAATGAATAGTAGTGGGCGGGTGGTCCAATGACGAGGAACTGCGAAACAGGCATTGTGTGGCCCACTCGCCGAGGATAAACAGGCGTGCTGGATGTGTAAGCGGCCACAGCTGGGACCATGCGCTCCTCCGGGACGACCAATTACTGGACGCAGACCCACTTCCTGGAGGCCGTGCGCGGCTCGTTAAGCTGCTGCGCCTCCGCCAGAGCCCGCCTGCCTGAGCTGTGTCGGGCGCCGCTCTCACACGAACCGCTACGTCAGCCTTATCTCCAGCAGCTCGCGGGTCTGTTCCGCTGTTTAGTGTCCTAATTTACGTCGCTATTACTGTAGACAGGCACCCAAGTTCGCACAGGACACTGAAGGAGCAGACTGCAGCAGCTCACTTCCACAGGAGGCCAAGAAAGTATTTGCAAATGTTACCTAGTAGCAACTGTTAGAAAACTTCAGGTTACCGTCCCACCTGATTGTCACGTATCCAGTTTATAAGGATGTACGTACGTCTCAGGGATCAACACTAGGTGTGACCTTCGAAATTTGATATCACCATTTTCTTGAGGAGAATAGAGCAAATACCTAATAAATAACACCTCTGGTTTTCCAAGAGCGGCATGCTGGATATATGCAACTCCATGTTGCTGTCCAGTGTCGTCTAAGGTAGAACCTGAAGCAACCGTCCGTCGAGAGAGCACTTTAATACAGCTTGATTCCGCTACGGAGTTTCTAGCTGTTTATTTGTGGCCCCTTTATGAATTTTTGGTTTATCTAGGCATATTAGTCGACCGCAATATTATTGCACCTCGTACTGAGGGATTTCGGTTGGCTTAGCTTGAGATTACATCGTAATATTTAACGAGGACATGCTGAATCATTTGGTAGTGTATGCACAATTGTCATAAAACCATTCACAGTGCGATGTTCCCTTCTTAGGCACCACCACTGTAATACTCGGGTAGTACCACTGTACAGCTGCTACCATAAGCAGACGTCAGCAACAGCTAAGAGACTACTACTGTGGTGTCACCGCCAGACACCACACTTGATAGGTGGTAGCCTTTAAATCGGCCGCGGTCCGTTAGTATACGTCGGACCCGCGTGTCGCTACTATCAGTGATTGCAGACCGAGCGCCGCCACACGGCAGGTCTAGAGAGACTTCCTAACACTCGCCCCAGTTGTACAGCCGACTTTGCTAGCGATGGTTCACTGACAAATTACGCTCTCATTTGCCGAGACGATAGTTAGCATAGCCTTCAGCTACCTCATTTGCTACGACCTAGCAAAGCGCCATTACCAGTTACTATTGATGCTGTAAAACATGTACCGTCAAGAGCGATGTTCACCATTTACGGATTAAAGTTAAGTATTCCATCAGCTACGTCCTTTTTTGCTAAAGTCTAACTTCCTTGTCCTGTTCCAGACCTCACGCCAGCCTGCGTGAGCTAAAACGCGTGCCTTTCGGCTTCCTCTCATAGTGGGTTGGCTCTCTTGCCAATCCACAACAACTACAATACCTTAAGTTAGGATAGATTTTATTGTACTCCATGTAGATTTGTATTGTAATACACACAAGTAAATATGGCACCAAATGACGAACAGAAATCCGAAACGCTTAGTACTATTTCGCTGTAAACAATAAAAACATTGAATTAACAGTCCTTCGTACCGTGTTGCAGCAATAAACAAGTAGCTTCGTTTTCGTCACGGTCACGCACCAAAAACAAAAGAAAAAGGAGTCAATATGGTTCACAGTGCTAAGGAGGTTATTGCAGTATCTTGGATGGGTAGCTGGCCGTTGTGGCCGAGTGGTTCTAGACGCTTCACTCCGGAACCACGCAGCTGCTAAGGCCGCAGTTCGAATCCTGCCTCGGGCATAGATGTGTGTAATGTCCTTAGGTTAATTAGGTGTAAGTAGTTCTAACTCTAGGGGGCTGATGACTTCAGATGTTAAGTCCCATAGTGCTTAGAGCCATTTGAACCATTTGGATGGACATATCATACTGACTAGCACTACCTATTGAAGTAACTTGTGCCACAAGAACGACACGACTGTCAGGGCTCTCAAAAGTACAAAAATGGGATGGCATTGTCATTTCAAGTATTAAGAACGTAACGGTAGACGATGGAGCAAACATACAGCGCCTTTGTTAAAGGAACCGTTCCTACAGGCGCCTGGCGTGATTGAGAAAGACCACAGGGACATAATTCAGAATTGTCGGGGTTGAGTTAGAATTACACTCCCCTCGAATATGGATCGACTTTCTTCGCTGGGCATTATACGTCAAGATGAGTTGCCTCCATAGTTAATAAGGTGTTAAAAGAAATACAACAATCAACTAAAATTAATTTTCTTCAGAAGTTTGCTAAAAGCAGCAGCAAAACAGACATGCCTACGTTAAGACAGAACAAGTGTTTCAATCGAAAAGTAAGAAAGAAACTTCGCAGAATAAAACTGTTCTGTGAATGTCGGAGGTAAGGATTCAAAAGCCACTTCGTACAAAAAAAGCTGTGGATTTGCCGACATCTGGGTGTAGATAATAGGCCAGCGTTTCCCTTGATCAAAGTAAAATAGAAGAGTACAATGTTAATCTAAGAGACATCAAACATTAAAAGAGTTAGCACAGATTTTTTTGCTTATCTAGTCGTCGACTGCACCAAAATTGTGACTAGTGGACCTTATTCAAAGTTTCGGGTAACAAATTTGTACAATTTCTGCATTTTATCAATGAGTGGTGATACGGCAAGCCCATCGAGCTTAGTCATATGTCTACATCTATACCGGGTGTCTCTTCAAAGAGGCGCCAGGCGCATTTTCTCTGGTGTTTAGGTAGTTAATCAGAGTCTAGTTTTTGCAATGTGCAGCTGGAGACAGCGCAACGAAATACTGCTCATTAGGACTTTCACGCGACGCCCGCTGTCGACGGAAAGCGTCGGTTTGCTTCCCATTAATAGCGGAATGTTATCTCCCCGTCCGACAGAGTGATCCCACATTAGTCTAGTACGATATTCGTTTCATCGATATGTATTCAGAGAAACAGTAAAACACGAAGAATAACCTAGTACTCCACGAGCGACGGAGCAGTGTTGCTGCAAGGGAGCAGCAATCAGAGTAGGCCAGAGCAGTGCCGTCGCTGGTGGGGTACTGCTTACTCTTTGTCTTTTACTGTCCCTGACAATACTTATCGATAAAACGACTGTCTGACTAGACTGATTTGGAGCCGCTCTACCGAACAGGCACCTGAAATTCCGCTTCAGAAAGAAACCGACACTTTCCTTTCACAATGGGCATCGCATGAAAGTCGTGAAGAGCTTCATTTGCTAGGGCTGACTTTAGCTACACATTGCAAAAACGACAATGCAACTATCTGCCTCAACACCAGAGAAAATGCGCCTGGCGACTCTTAGGAGAGACACACAGTTATGTAATCTCCAAGCCACTGTTCAACGAAAAGCGGAGGTTACATCTTACGTGAATTGTTGGTTTTCTATCCTATTTCATTCACGTATTAAGCAGGAGCGAAATGCCTCTTTACGTGTCCTAATCTCTCAACATACTTTCGTGATCCCTACGCGAGGTAAGTAATCGATAGTGGCAGCATAGCGGTCTTCGAACAAAAGCGCGCGCGAGCGCCCGCGCATACACACACACGTTCTAAATTTACCCAGTAGGGTTTCGCTAAACTAGTTGTGTTGGTTCCAAGCATTCCCTTTTAAGCTCCCCAAGCACTTTTGTTACACTTTTGTATGGGCTACAACTACATGCGACTATCCTACCGGCGCGCCTCTGATTTGTGCCATTTTATACACCATTTCCTTCACAGATGGATTCCAGCAAATTTAAGTCTTCCACTAGCTTTTCCTAGTACTGATTAACACGGTCGTCGACTCTATTTCTCCACAAAGCCGGTTGAAGCCCCTCAAAGAGAGCAAAGTGGTGCATTGGTAGAGCCATTGGAGTCCCAATCGAGTGCGGTTAAAGCATTGGTCTGGGCATCCTAGTCTGCATTATCCAAGACGTTGCACGCGAACACTGTTATGGTAACGTTTGGTAACGCATTCGTCGAGTTCTTCCTGCACCATTCTCGAGTGAGCTAGTGCTCCATCTCTAATAACTTTCACATCGATCTGATGCGCAACGTTTCCTCAGGTCCCTCGAAATCGATCAGCTCCATCAAGACGACATGTGAAACTTCCTGGCAGATTAAAACAGTGTGCCGGACCGAGACTCGAACTCGGGACCTTTGCATTTCGCGGGCAAGTGGTCTACCACTTCTGGGGTATTCGGGAATCCAGCCGGATATTCGCGTCGTTCTCGCACGATATTTCAACAGCGTGCCTCGGTGTCTTCTTCAGGTGCTACCTGAGACTGGTCCTTGGGTCGATCGAGTGCAGTATTTATGCCTGGAAGGAGCTGGGCGTTCCCTAATCGGTCCGCGCCGAGTCGAGTGTTCCGTCTGTGGTCCGCGTCCGCCAGACTCGGCTTCAATGGACCCCTCCAGTCGCGGATGTTCCGACTGCCGTCCGCGCCCGTTTTGGCCTTCCTCAACGGTTGTGGTCGTCATCTGAGGTGTGTCAGACCCGATCTGCGATGCCGTATACTGTGTCTCATGGCTGTTACTATGATTTCAACTTCTATTTCGTGCTGGGCGCTCCATAATAGGTCTGCGACCGCCAGACGCGGCAACATTGGCCCTCTCTGGTCGCCGGTGTTCCTATCGCCGTCCGCGCCAGACCTGGCCGTCTTCTGAAGTCGAGTTTATGATCTGGGGTGTGTCAAATCTGGTCTCTAATGTCCGACACCTTGTCTCACGGCAGTTCTCTCTGTCTCCACTTGTAGAATCCCGGAGTGTCCTGCGTTGAGTTTCCACAAGCTCAAGCGCTGGATTCCAGGACCAGTCTGAGGTAGCATCTGAAGAAGACAGCGAGGAACGCTGCTGAAATATCGTGCGAGAACGACGCGAATATCCGGCTGGATTCCCGAATATCCAAGATGCCAACAGAACGCCGGGAAAGCATGAAGAATAAGACGACATGTGTTTCATTATAATTCTCGTCCGTAACGATAGTCTCAATCGGAATTGAGAGGAGAGTTCAGACGGTCATACAATCATCGAATGTGTGATATCGGAAGTAAACTGATTGGTCTCAATGGCACAATAGCCGTTGAAAACGCGATTGTCGTCCTGTCAATCGAAACGCCGCCTGTTGTTTCGCGGAGTACCTGCTCCGGACTGTACCGGGAGAGCAGAGTGCGACGGTAATTGAGCTGGGCGGACGTTTACGTGTGCTGTGTCTGGGCAGCGCAGAGTGCGTCCTAGGGACTTCCCGTCACGCGGCCTCGTTATGAGTGCGGGCTGCCAGTGGGCGGCACCCGGCCACGCAAGTCGCTGCCACCGCCGCCGCCGCTGTCACCGGCTCCGCAGTTACCTGCAGGCCGGCTCGTGCTTCGAATACCTGATACTTCAACGTCTCTGTCTCTGGCACCGCTCCGTCGGCGTCATTACTTTCCAACTCGTGATGGAGGCCGAGCAAAGAACACGAAAGCGAGTAAACTATACGCGTCAGTGTATTTCACTCAAGGGTAAAGCGCTCCTCATAAGAGCGGCGCACATTCCGTCGGTATCTGCGTTATTAGAGACAGTGCTTAGTCACACCGGGCACAATTTTCCAGGTAAAGCGCAATATAACACTAGGGAACTCTGCCAACGTTTCGACCGCTGTTCCACGAGTAGTCTTAAAGCTTGCGATCAGTATTTGGAACTGGGACAAAATAAACTGACGGAAAAAAAATCGCTACACAAAGAAGGACTTGTGCGACATAAACGAAAGTTGGTAGGGGTGTTTCTACATATGAAAGAAATTCGTGTTATTCAGTAATATCAGAAAACTGAGTCCGCCTTGATGCAAAACCTCTTGTTATTCGTTTATTTCTTTATTCTCCCAAATTAGTTTCGGCAACAAATACCACCATCATCAGTGGTTTTTTTTTTTTTTTTTTTTTTTTTTATCCACAGGATAAACAGAACACCTCTTAAATCAGAAAACTACAAAAAGAAAATTAATATATTTAAACAAATTGCTGTTGAAAACGACTACAAAACAGACATCATAAACAAACTCAACAAGAAGGTAAAACGGAAACATGCAGTACACACAGACAACACAGCAGACCACACCACTTCAGAAAAAAGACAGAGATGGTACATACTAACATACAATAATAAAATATCACATAGAATAGGAAACATCTTGAAAAAGCAACGGATTCCAGTAACATTCAGAACAAACAATACGGTTCAGAAAAGACTAAGACCAGTCAGAAAAACTTCAGACAAATTCAGCAATGCTGGAATATATCAACTCACTTGCAACTCCTGTCAGGCCCATTACATAGGACAAACAAGCAGAAATTTCCGAACGAGGTACACAGAACACATGAGAGCTCTAAAGAGTGACAGCACACATTCAACTTTTGCATAACATCTATTGAACAAAAACCATAACCCCATTAATATCGAAAACGATCTACACATTCTGAGAAACAACAACAGTCTATACCGACAACTAACAATAGAAGAAAATTACTACATACAAAAGGCTATAGTCGAAGGGAATAATGTAATAAACGAAAACACAACACTTTCTAACAACACACTCTTCACCGCTCTGAGAGAACTGACCAACGACACAGAACAGAAAGCACACACGCAATAGAACCACTTCCGCATCACACACAGAGACATAAATAATGAACAGAAGTCGTCGTAATTCGCGCTACAGTTTTTCATAGCCTTTCTCACCACATGCGATACATCTCTCGCGACACGCGCGAACAGCAAGATGGCGTGATGTTCTGGGTCATAAACAGAGTGCGAAAGTTTCGTTTTTCTGTGTATAAAAGCAGCCACATACAATCCAACGAACGTGAGTACACGAATAGCTAAGTAACAGCTCAGTACACACCAAATAACTGGTTTTCCACAACACTACCATAACCCCAAGTATATATTGCTGACATACGAATTTCACCTTATAAGTATTTTGTTTACTAACAGCCGCTCACATGTTTGCAGATGACATGATGTTCGCTAAGTAAAAAACGGCAACACAAAAAGCGCACAGAAAATATGTCGCAGACAGCGACAATAATTGCTTAAAACATGCTGTAACATACAATAAATAGGGTAGTATAAAGGTGTCCATAGAAAACTATATTTAAAAAAACGAATAGTAAAAGTGTAATAACGTGCTATTGTGTTTGTATAATCATGCTATTTTCTGCATGTTTTAGATTAAAAAATTAAAAAAAAACACTGATGATGGTGATATTTGTTGCCGAAACTAGTTTGGGAGAATAAAGAAGTAAGCGAATAACAAGGTGTTTTGCATCAAGGCGGACTCAGTTTTCGGATATTACTCTTTTTCTATGCAAACACGGACCAAATGGAAGAGTTCCCAGATAAAATCATTGTCCTGTATTATTCTCACGCTGCAATATCCTATTCATCCGCCGACACCAGGCAAGCGACTTTAAAGCAATATGTCTACCCTGTACGGGAATATACATAATGGATGTACGAGTACAGACTGTAGACACGTGGTTGACGACATGTTGAAATTTGGGTCTGACCGTGAGTCGTGCTCGGAGAGCGAAATGGTAAGGCGACCGCTCACGATAAGCAGGAAATCCGGGTTCGAGTCCCGGTCCGGCATAAAATTTCATTGTCGTCATTCCATTACACAGCTGACGGTTTTCCATATTCGCAACTGCGAATCCATTTCTTGTATGCTCTAAAGAGTGTTGACATATTGCCATGGCCTTCTCGTTCACTAGATCTGTCTCTGATCGAGCACATATGGGACACCATCGGACGGCACACAACCAGCATTAACCGTCCCTGTACTGACCGACCAAGTGCAACAGGCACGGAACTCCACAAACTGACAGAGAAACATTAGTACGGTTCAGAACCTTTGCTTTTGTGACTCTCTCATCAGAAAGTAAGATGATAACTGTCACAATTATCTTCTGTCTAGATAACAACCACAGCGAAATTGCCGCACGTGGTAGCCGCGCTGTCTAGGGCGCCTTGACACGGTCTGCGCGGCTGCTCCGTCGGAGGTTCGAGTCCTCCCTTGGGCATTGGGTTTGTGTGTTGTCCTTAGCGTAAGTTAGTTTAAGTTAAGTGGTGTGTAAGCTTAGGGACGGATGACCTCAGCAGTTTGGTCCCATAGGACTTACCACAAATTTCCAAATTTTCTAAAGCGAAATTATGAAACAATGTTCAGTAGAGGAAATGTCGAACTGTGTCAATAGTAACCAAAACAGAATATTCATTTACTTTCTGTCCCGGTTGCTGCCTGCACGCAGCTCCAATTGCCCAAATTGTTAAAAATAAGAACAAAAATTCCAGTATGCCTTAGCAGCTGACCACTTTTAATATGTTGCCGTATAAAGGAAAGTGTCTTACTCTAACTTATTTGTTAACGAGGACTCAAAAAAGATCGCATAATGCATGAATGGAGAGTTTCGGATTCAAGTTTCTAAGAGACTTGTATAACCCTTCAAACTTGTGCCACTCTTCGTAAATCATTGCCGACAAACGAATCCATTCACTTAACAGGTGTGCCGACGGAAACATTTGGGGCGGACAGCGAGGTGGCTTTATGGCTTTATTACTCCCGCTATCGGCCTGAAACGCTGTTTTCTTAATAGGCAATAGTCTTTCGAAACAGCAATAAAACGTAAAGTGTAACAGGAACTACTACGTAACAGCCGATGCCGTTGTCTGTCATTACCGAACGTACAGAAACAAAAATAAAATGTGAAAGAAATATAGTCTTCACTTCATACCAGAGATTAGCAGCTGGTAGACAACTCCACTGATGCAGTATCGTCCGCTTAATCACTACAAAGCAATCTGCAGTAATTAAGGACGCCGTCAGAATATATGACTACACCGACGTACAGACTCGGACATAGTCTCGAGCATCACCGAGTAAGGGGGAAAAGAAAAGCAGGATGGTAAGATCTTCAAGTAGAGGCACAATGTTAGTTTCTCAGTTCAATGAAGCAATCAGTTATGTCTCGAAGGTGATACGTATGTAAGTATCTACATTAAACTGCTGCCCGCATCTCGTGGTCGTGCGGTAGCGTTCTCGCTTCCCACGCCCGGGTTCCCGGGTTCGATTCCCGGCGGGGTCAGGGATTTTCTCTGCTTCGTGATGGCTGGGTGTTGTGTGCTGTCCTTAGGTTAGTTAGGTTTAAGTAGTTCTAAGTTCTAGGGGACTTATGACCACAGTAGTTGAGTCCCATAGTGCTCAGAGCCATTTGAACCATTAAACTGCTTTCCAACAAAATTGGTTCCTTTGGAGGATGTCATGTGACAGTACTCGAACAGTATTATCACAGAAGATGTGAAGTGACGTCTTCTTTCTCCTGCTTAGAGCAAGCTGTTTTACATGATTCGAGAATTGTAACTATCAGAGAAGCACTAAATGGCTGAGTTGTAATTGTTACAGATAGTGTTTTCCGCTAATTTTGCACACTGAGTGTCGTTCTCATATCGCTTTTTTGCAACAAATCTTTTATAAACGTGTTGGTCCGATAGTCAGCCCACCAGAATAGACATTGTGACTCTTAGTAACAAATGTACCTTCAATACGTGGCATATTATTGAACAAACGTTCAGAGATGTCCAGGAATCTTTACAGTGGAGCTCACTGCAGAGTATCTAGAAGCGGAGCGAAGATGCCTATATAACTTGAGTTAAATTTACCCTTTTCAGACTTTTCAGAATATATGCGTGTATGATTTTGCACGAAGATAGTTACCTACATTGCGATATTTTTTAAATTCTTGGACATAAGCAGTCATCAGCTATGATCATAGTGGCGTTACTTAGTCCGCTCTACTTCTATTCCTTACGATTCAGCAACTACACCTGAATAACGTAGAAATGTTTGCTGTATATCATCTTCATCATGAGCAGCTGCTGCCTACTGAAATTCATTGCTGTATAAAGGCTTTCTCATCACTTCAGTTTCTCGATATTTACATATACGTGTCTTTATTGCTCCTACTGGTATCATTACTTTACCGCTGCTAGTTTTGCTGGTAGAAATTCTCCACTTTGATTTTCTAAACATAAAATTTAAGGAATGGATGAGGTTATTTTATTAATGTATTCCACATCAAGTATTCTTTGAAACTCACCGTTTATTTGAGGAAAGGTAATAGAATATTTGAGATCGCCTCTTCTTACGTCTGCTCAGTTCCAGCGGTAACCTTGGAAAAGAGGCGCGTCCACATATTGTGTTACATTTTCCCAGATAAACGGTGAGTACATGGAGCGAACAAAATTACTTAAGTAACCTGGACAATGCCTTCAAAATAATGTTAAGAAAGTTATGACAAAGAATTTATGACAGCCACAGCAGAAATAGCAGGTATAAAATAATGGCACTAGATGTAGTGATTGTGACAGGAGAGCAGAAGTCGGAGACTTCGGATCCATCATGTAAAGTAAAATCTGATGTAATGATAATAGATACTGCATTGTTGATGTCATAGCCGAGCTTTCATTAGGCCATCAAATGGTTCAAATGGCTCTAAGCACTATGGGACTTTACATCTGAGGTCATCAGTCCACGAGACTCAGAACTACTTAAACCTAACTAACCTAAGGGCATTACACACATGCATGCCCGAGGCAGGATTCTAACCTTCGACCGTAGCAGCTGCGCGGTTCCGGAGTAAGTACCTAGAACCGCTCGGTCACAGCGGCCGGCTATTAGGCCATCAGTCGAGTCTTTTCTTACCCCTAGGAATCCAGCAAAGAACCTCTTTAGTCCATGCACCATACTATTCACTCGCATAGTCACATGAATCTTCCACCTCCATTTCATTTTCATTAGAGTAATATTTACATTTCCCATACCAATCTGTTCCAACGATTTGTTTGTTTTCCTTTCTGATCTGGTAATTACCAACAGGACGTTTCGAAGGTAACAGAAAGGTACTGTCGGAAAATGAGCTGTGAGGGCGGATCGAGAGCCGTCCTTGGACAACTCAGTCGGTAGAGCACTTGCTCGCGAAAGACGGAAGTCCCAGGTTCGCGTCCCAGTCCGAGATAATATTTTAATCAGCCAGGAAGTTTCAAATCAACGTACACTCCCCTAAAGAGCGAAAATTTTTTCAGGCTACCGACACGGATATCACCCTTACGTCTTGAACGGTTATCACCTAAAATCTAAGTTTCAATTGCAGAAGTCAAAACTGGTAAAACATAGCCCTAACCATCTTACACTTTTCTTTTCACACACACCGGATCCTTAGTATTGAAAACTCTCACGTATTTTACCGAAAGCTATGCATTTTTTTTTTCTTTTCGCCTTTTCTGAAACACGCTAAGGTGAGGTGCAGGCCTCCAGCCGTGCGCTACCGGCCGTACGTTAACCCCTTGAGACGCGAGGAAAACCCAGCAGCCGACGAGACGATCACGTTTCAGGCGCTGGCGCTCTCGTTTTTCCCGTTCGGAATTCTTCCCCCCCGCGCTCGTTAGAGGAGCAGCCGTGGAGAACGCTTGCTCTGCAGCCTGCGGCTGAGATCTTCCTCGCCACGTCACTGTCTCAGCCGCGCCCTGGGGCTTTGTGCTGCGCCCGAGGGTTCCGAGGAATACGGCCAACAAGATCGTGAGTGATTCCTCCTGTAAAGCGACCTCGATGGACGTGGAACTCTCCCCCCATTAGCCCGTGAACAGCCACTGAACAGCGTGCATTCGAACCAACTGGTCACGAAGTTACCAGAACACTTAGTTCGAGACTCTTGTTACACTCGCCGTAAGACACAATACTTCGGGTTCCAGCCACACGTAATTATCTCTGGCATTACAAATTCCGCTAAGGCCTATGGCATGATCTTCAATTTGTCGACTCGCACTGACCAGTAGGTAGCTAGCCTAACAAGGGGAGGCCGCCAATTGTGAAATTCAGATTCGATCCATACTGCGCATAATAAAAGCTCATGGCCAGAGGTGTAATGTGACAAAGCACCAAGATGCACTTCTCAGCCGTTGTCGAGAAAATCGACAGTTAAAAGAAACCGTTGCGGTGAAATACTCTCTACGATTAATAATTTTCTACAGCGTCGTGGCGCAGCGGTAAGCGCTCGGGTTCGTAATCCGAAGGTCGCCGCAGCGGATCTCGCGCCATGGAACAATTTTTTTTAAGTATTTGTTTTTTGTAATTCAAATGTATATATAAATACACACACACACACACACACACACACACACATATATATATATATATATATATATATATATATATATATATATAATTCCCGGCAAGCAGTTGCAACAATTATGCATAGAACAAGTTGTTGAAAGTCGTTTGTCGTGGAAAAACTGGCGACTTCGAACATCATTATGTTTTCCGCAAACAAAGTTGTATTTCACAAATGTTATTAATCGTCTTCATAATGTTTACCACGTATAGTTAACGGAAGACGCAGAAACGATATTCCGAAACGAATACGTATAGTGTAAGTCAAACGTTCGAATTAGAATAGAATTTTTAATCGAGTGAAACCGTGACATCAACTCCAGAGACGATTGTATAAAAATCCAATCCATCGTCCACCACCAAATGTCTTCTCCGATTTTTGCCGATCTTATACGATACGCGTGGTATCCATCAAACCTGACGAACGATAGAACAATTTTTCAGAATGTCAATCAGATGTGTTTTATAATTTAAAAAAACAATTGTTCTTGTAGAAACGCATCGTTTATCAGATGTGCTCGATGTCGTGCTGTTTTCTGCTTTCCATGTTACTATGATAACTATCACTCTGGTTGGTGCGATACTCCGGCTACTTCTGGTCACTAATTGTTAATTATGTGCGAGTGTATACCGAACTTTTCAATTAATTGTATCCACTTGAATATTATTTGTGATATTGTGTTTTATTTCAAGTATAATTTTTCCACGACAAACGACTTTCAGCAACTTGCAACTGATATATATATACATATTACAAAAAATAATAAAAAAAGTTGCATGGCGTGGGATTCGATCCGGCAACCTTCAGATTACGAACCCGAGCGCTTACCGCTGCGCCACGACGCTCTAGAAAGTTATCAATCGTAGATTGAATTTTACCACAACGGTTTCTTTTAACTGTCGATTTTCTCGACAACGGCTGAGAAGTGCATCTTGGTGCTTTACCACATTACACCTCTGGCCGTGAGTTTTTATTATGCGCAGTATGAATCGAATCTGAATGGCGGCCTCCCCTTGTAAGTGTGAATATTAGTCTTCCTCGCGCAACGCATAAATGCATATTTCATCCTCACTCGTTATTTTTGTTACACTACAGATGCCTACGCAACATGGGTACCATGAAGCGTGGCAATTTTATCCACAGTAATATGATCCCGCAGGTAAATCATTTATTGTTTTCAGTCAAGTAATTAGCTATCGTCCCCTATAGTGTGACTAGCTTTTAGTGTACACTCCAGCATGAAAGATTTTTTTGGTAGCACCAGTTGTTGCATGAATTTGTTTGTGCTCGTAAGTGGCTAGCATCAAATGGTTCAAATGGCTCTGAGCACTTTGGGACTTTACAGCTATGGTCATCATTCCCCTAGAACTTACAACCACTTAAACCTAACTAACCTAAAGACAACACACACATCCATGCCCGAGGCAGGATTCGAACCTGCGACCGTAGCGGTCGCGCGGTTCCAAACTGAAGCGCCTAGAACCGCTCGGCCACCTCCGGCCGGCTGGCTAGCATCCATGGATGTTTACAAAGCATACAAAATAACAGAACGAAATATATTGTTATTCCACGCTACAGTTTTATGGAAAGTACCGAGCTAGATGGTGCAGTGATTAGCACACTGCACTCGCATTCTTGTGGATGACCGTTCACATCCTCGACCGGCCATCCAGGTGATTTCCCTAAACCGCACCAGGCAATGCCCGGATGGTTCCTTTGAAAGGGCACGATCGATTTCCTTCCGCACCCTTGAACCATTCCCAGCTTGTGCTCTGTCTGTAACGACCTCGAAGTTGACGAGCCGTTAAAACCTTACTTTTGCTTCCTTCCTTCCTTGTTGAAAGCGGCTCATTGCCGCTAAGAATTAGTATTCACGGGCCGGCCGCAGTGACCGCGCGATTCTAGGCGCTTGAGTCCGGAACTGCGCGACTGCTACGGTCACAGGTTCGAATCCTGCATCGGGCATGGATGTGTGTGCTGTCCTTACTTCAGTTACGTTTAAGTAGTACTAAGTTCTAGGGGACTGATGACCTCAGATGTTAAGTCCCATAGTGCTCAGAGCCATTTGAACGATTTTTTGAGCATTCAAGGATGCCCACGTAGTGCGCTGTTGTTCTCAAGAATTGAAACGGCATGATATACAGTGGAAAGTAATTAATTTCATAGCAACTTTATTTCTCTCCGGCTTGGCACAATGACAGATACGAAGATGTGAGTATCGACTGCGTAAGTGGAACAGCGATTTTGGATTTCACAACCATTGTAACCTGAAACAATGAATTTCAATAAAACATGGTTCTCAAAACTATCTAGAGAGAATAGCTGGTGTTGCCCCCAGCCATTTAGACCTTTCTTCAGCAGTTTATCCTACTTTTACGTTGAGAGATGCAAGGCATTATCAGCACCACCATAAGCCACAAATTGGTCCTACAAGCTCTTACGCTGTCAGGTATTTCATATGTGTAAAGAATCGTATCTCCGTCGCTGTTGTTCGCCGTTAGTACAAATACAATTAGGATAGTAAAAAAAAAAAGTTTGGTCTATCCACAAACTGAGAACTAAACGATCATGAGCTTCATTTATCGACATTCAGTTAGGTTGACGACCATGTGGAGTTATCGCGGTGGCTCATTCTGCGCTAACGTCGATGACATATTGTCGCATCATAAAAGTTTAGTCATAATAGAAACGCTATTATGAGTACGAACCAAAAAATTTAATGCTAGTAAGATTGAAATGTATACGAAATTTTGGTGCCGAGTTTCAGAAAATCCTGAGTAATGTGGTACTAAGAACTTCAGGAGTAAAAATATCTTGCGTCAAGTATATATAAGCTTAGAAAACGAAAAATTAATGTTTAAACAAATTTATGGACATACTCTGCGCAAAAGCAGAAACTACAGCACGTAAATACTACGTGGAAAAGTATGACTACGTTAGGATGGCCATCGGGCATTTGAGGTCAAGGATTATTCTCTCTGTTAATATCAGGTTGAAGCATCTCGACGCTTTCTGTCTATTGATGGGAACCGAGCATTTTTGGTGAAAGCGCCTTTGAATTTGCGAAAGCCCACAACGAACTGTACTTAACGAGAGTGGAAAGGCGTCCGCATGATGGCACAGTCACGCTATGTGCTGTTGGAGCCACCGCCCTCTAATGAAGGCTTTGTGTGAACCGAGGAAAGGAAAATCCAAGGGCGCAGCCCCACGGACGGAGAAAAGCCCGCTAGTCCTCCAACTAGAACTTGTGTTCAGCAGCGGTAGGATTTTTGCACGCGAATGATTTTTTACAACTTTGCAGAACTGTCCTTTTCATCAATCTGTTGACTTTGTTCTACGGTATCGAGATGATAAAATATTAGCTCAACAATTTAAATATTCAATAATAATATGTACTGCAAGAGAACAACAGTGATGTTGTGTGGCTTCCTGTTCGCCTGGAAATGTAATTACCTTTGTTGACTACATAACAATACGTAACACAAAAGTGTAAAATTATTGATAAAAAATATTGTTACACTTTTTAGTCAACGGTAATATGTACGTCTGGTGTCATCAGACTAGGGAGACGATTTCAAATTTGACAGGTTTGCATCAACACTTTCAGCAAAGTACTGTGTGAAACATATTCAATTTTAAACAAATCGTGGAAACTAGAATTGTGGCGCTTAACAAGACGGTGATCGTGTAGATCTTGTATCTACGAAATATGCTAAGGAAATATAAATTGGCGATATTAGAAAGATAATGTATATTTCTGTTTATTATTGTTCAAACTTTATCTTAAACATTTAGAGTAATTCGATTATTCTCAAATGAGCAGCATTAGTTGCATGCTTCATATCTTTATATAGCTGTAAACTTGTTCTTGATACATATCCTGATGGCTTAATAACTGAAAAATTTTTGCCTGACAGATTTCGTCTTATACGTATTGTTAAGAACTATTGACCCATCCGTTAAATAGTAAGTGAGGACTTCTACCTCTTAAACCAAACTCAGTTTCCAGAAGATGATTAGCTTACTTTTCTGTAGCTCTTGTTGACTTTGGACATACCCGAGAATACTGTAAATCATCCGTCTCTC
Organism: Schistocerca serialis cubense; assembly: GCF_023864345.2. Taxonomy (NCBI): domain Eukaryota; kingdom Metazoa; phylum Arthropoda; class Insecta; order Orthoptera; family Acrididae; genus Schistocerca; species Schistocerca serialis. The sequence goes on along the minus strand of NC_064642.1, from coordinate 448,678,343 downwards.
CGTTTCTTTTTGTTGTTTTTTTTTTAAAAGTAGCTTCTCCAAATAGGAATAAATAGAAAACATCGTCTAAGATAAAGGAGTGTAAGTTTTGTGGAAATCGTCGAAAAAAACATTTTGAATCATTGGAGGAAGGAAGGTTAGAATTCAACGTTCCGTCGATGTTAATGTCATTATAGTCATGATATCACCCATCCGCAGAGAGACGGATAAAACAGGCAATGAACAGCTTGCGGAACCTTTCTGACATTCGTGTGCAATGATTTGGAAAACCAATGGCCATATAACACAAAAAGTCTAACAGAGACTTGAATCCCGCTCCTCCCTAACACATGCAGGGATTTAAACATTGTTCGAGCAAAGTTGCCGGGTGGTCTCAAGACTCTGCTTCTGACTTCTGCCAAGGAAAGGCTGAGGGGGCATTAACTGAATGATTCGAGGATATTTTCATGTTTTCTCAACGAAGTGCTTTCTTAGACAACATAGCACGGTGCTTAGTTACTCCATGCGTTCCGAAAAAAAAGTTTCTATCGGGAATTCGTTCCAAATTCGAAACCAAATTTTTTTAAGCTTTCTGTGTCTGCCTTATTGAGGAACAAAAGCTCCCTGCAATTTTTTTTTTTTTTTTTTTTTTTTCAGCCGACGGTTTGCTGATTACTAGTGAAGTAGGGACATAGGCCGGTAGGGACGGTGTCGAGTTCGGGGTTCTTCTCATTTAACAGCGTGACTTAGAGTTTCAGGACGCCCCCGGACCTCGCTAAGGTTTCACAGCTGGACCACGAATCCCCCCCTCGTGATGTCGGACACGTGATTAGGCTGTCTGGGACGGCACAGGAATGCGCCGGCTCGCAGTCACACAGGGAACAAGGTGTTTCGGGAACGCCTTCCCGCTACCCGCCTCACTCCTTTGTCTCAGGCGCACTAAACTGCTATCCTGAGCCTGTCGCAGGTGGATACGACCGCGCTTACAACCGACCGTAATACGTAAATGCCCTTTCGCAGACAAAACCTTGCGTATCAAGAACAACTTCTCTTTAAACAAGCACATGCGCTGGAACTTCACATTTCGTCCCAGGCTAAGGCCATTGTGCAACAAGAGTGGCGCATTGTCAGAAGAGATTATATGTTTCAGGCTTCATGAAGCGACAATTCTGTTGCGGTTCGCGTAACAGGCGCATCGCAGTATGCTAGTGAAATGGCGTAGCAACTGGAAACGTACTCCAAAGTTGAAGCAGGCGTGGGACATCACGATTATTGTCAACAAAACATCTAAATTGCACACATATTCACCGTCAAATTTTGGAAGTATGTAACAAATGCAGTGGCGCGTCAAGTCGTTGCGAAATAGTGCCCAGAATTTGGTCAAGTGAGAGATTCTGATCGGTAAGGAAGGAAGATCTTGCACCATGTGATTTCCATCTTTTCGGCAAGCCACGCTGAAAGAACATCTAGGGGAAGAGATGTTCCAACGATGAGTTCACACAACGGTTCTCGAATGGCTTAGTAAACAAGGAGCGGATTTCTATCGTCGAGGAATTCGATGTTTTTTTTTTATGTTCCGACCGCTGTTTCCAGAGACCTGGTGACTGTTGAGAAACAGTGTCGTGTAATTGTGACATATTCAAATGTAGTACAGCATTCAAAAAAAGTTACATGATCTGTAATAATAATGTGTAACTTAAGTTTTGAAATCCCCTTACAACAAACGCTTGGTCAAGCGTGCCAAGTATTCTGTTCGCTTCTGAAGCATCTGTGTACTTCGATTCGCACATGTGACAGATGCGCAACCCTTCCGCAAATTGTTGCAGATTTCAGTGATGGGCCATCAACAAATGTCAGCGTGGGAACCATTCAACGAAACATCACTGATATGGGCTCTCGGAGCCGAAGGCTTCTCGTGTAACCTTGATAACTGCACGACACATAAGCATTACGCCTCGCCTGGGCCCGTCAACACCGACATTGGACTGTTGATGACTGGAAACATGTTGCCTGATCGGACGAGTCTCATTTCAAGTTCTATCGAGCGGATGGTCGTGAACGGGTATGGACCCTGCATGTCAGTAGGGGACTGTTGAAGCTGGCGGAGGCTCTGTAGCGGTGTGGGGCGTGTGCAATTGGTGCGGTATGGGAGCCCTGATGTGGGACACTTGTTACGTCTAGATACGACTCTGGCAGGTGATACGTACGTAAGTATCCTGTCCGATCCCCTATACCCATTCTTGTCCACTGTGGACTCCCATGGACTTGGGAAATTCCAGCAGTACAATGCGACACGCAACACGTCCAGAATTATTACAGAGTGGCTCCAGGAACATCCTTCTGAGTTTAAACACTTCCGCTGGCCACCAAACTTCCCAGACATGAACACTATTGAGCATATCTGGGGATGCCTTGCAACGTGCTGTTCACAGGAGATCACCGCACCCTCGTATTCTTATGGACTTGTGGACAGCCCTGCAGGATGCGTGGTGTCAATTCCCTCCAGTACTACTTCATACATTAGTCGAATCAATTCCCGCCCGCATCTCGTGGTCGTGCGGTAGCGTTCTCGCTTCCCACGCCCGGGTTCCCGGGTTCGATTCCCGGCGGGGTCAGGGATTTTCTCTGCCTCGTGATGGCTGGGTGTTGTGTGTGCTGTCCTTAGGTTAGTTAGGTTTAAGTAGTTCTAAGTTCTAGGGGACTTATGGCCACAGCAGTTGAGTCCCATAGCGCTCAGAGCCATTTGAACCATTTTTTGAACCAATTCCACGTTATGTTTCGGCACTTATGCGTGCTCGCGGGCGACTACACAATATTAGACAGGTGTACCAGTTTCTGTGGCTTTTCGGAGTAAGATGTTGCGGAGAGAATAACTTTTCAGCTGCCTAGTCCCCGAAAGCTATTCCCATTATGGTGGGCAACTAGTACTGTACCCATATTTTAGAAGCCCTGTACGTAACGCTCCGGTGCCGTACTGCATCCTCTTTCCTCTGATTTACAATCGCGCGCAGCTTTAATTCAATAGGCTGTGAGGCGGCTCAGCACGGTGCGGTCCCCAGCTGGTGGAGCCGCCAGCTGCGCACAGAGAACGCCCGCGGTCCCCGACCGCCCACAACGCCGGCCGTAATTAAAACTGCCCATCCTGGCATTACGGCACTTGCCAGCGCCCGCACTGCCTAAAGTGTCCCGCGCACAGATTACCTCCGGCGACTTTGCCCATTAATTAGTTCTCAATGTCCGGCCGGCGACTTTTTACTGGTCCTTTTACGTCTTCCACGGAGCGGTCGCCAATGAAATTTGAGAGCGCTTAATTTAGTTGACGGATCGTATAGAGCCGATGACCGGCCTGGTGGAACACCTGGCCAATTCTCGACGACGGTTTAACGACCCACGGGCAACGCTGGGGACTAGGTAGCTCTCCAGAAGATTATTCGTATCAGTACTGCTTATACAAATCCTCAGCAACATTTGACGTGGTTTCAATAACTGTATTGAAGAGCCTATATCCCTAACATGTCACTGGACACTCATTCATAGAGTCCTGCGTGTTTCTGAAATTACGCATAGATATATATGTAGCAGTGAAGCAGCTCGGTATATTGGCTGAACAAATGTGATTCATTCTTATTAGTGAGTTTTTAGACGGCTAATTAGCACCATACGGCAAATTCTTTGAGAGTTGCCACAAGCAAACGCAAACAAATAGTTTTGTTTGCTGTAAAATAACTTCTGCTGCAGCCATTCAAGATATTGCTTTATTTTCCGTACGATGCGAGTTATTGCAGTTAACTATAGTAGTGCTTCTTTAGATACTTATTTATTGTTTTTGTTCGGAACGTAGTTTCAAAAAGGTACTAGGTCGTTAGCTTCATCTCAACTTGACAACACGAAGCAAAAATATTGATTATGGTACTGTGTAACTAAGCGATAATTACCTTGATTGAAACTCAAAATCAGGACGACCAGTAGTTTTACAAATGCATCGCATTGCACAATATTTCGGCTGGCATCGATGTTTGGGATTTTAACTCCAGTTTTAGATGTGTAAGATTAATATGCAATCACTGCAACGTAATCGATACAGCTCTTCTAGAATTACCTACAACAAAATACACAGGACGTAATTCTATATCATAAAGTACGGTTATTACTGGTTTCCAGATGCTGCTTTAGTACGGAAGAGATTAACTAACATGAAATTTACAGGCGACAAACACACAGATTCGTATTGTTCTGCTATTGGACAAATTTGTTTGCAAAGAGACTTTTGTAAAGAGACTATGACAAAATAAACCATTTATCCAAATGAATGTAAATAAATAAAACAAGAGACTGACTGACTAGAGTTCCGTATCTAGACGTCTGCTACTTCAACATAACAAATACCGACACGCTGCACATTTACGATCTTGAAAAAATAATCCATCCGAAAGATTATTTTAAAATTTAAGTAGAATACGTCATATATTAGTACATGGTGAGACATGAGGAAATGTACATACTTCGAGGGGTGACAATATTAGTGATACTGAACAAAAAACGTCATATAAGCATATGTCTTGTTCTTAACAGCTTCCGAATAAACTAACGAAAACAATGGGGAACAGGACAAATTCAGGTGATGTTAAATAAAACATTGTGATCTAATGTTTCGTTTAACTGCGTACATTTCCTCACATAAGATGTTCAAAAAGTCCACCTTCAATTTCAATGCATTTTGCAGCTGTTGTAGACAGCTGCTGTGTTGCTGATCTGAGCTCATTATTGGGATCCTCTACTCAATCACACGAGTGTAAAAGACGAGCGCCTTACCATGTGCAAGTGAAGTGCTCAATGGAATTGTTGGTAAAAACAACACTACTTAGCCTAATGTTGCTTTGGTTGTATTTGCATGTGGGCAGTGGAGAAGGACGCCCGTGATTTTCAAACAGCAACACAAAAGCTCAGCGGTTTCTGAAAGAAGGGTGGTGTCACTTTCCCCTGGTAGTATTCACAGCGCGCGACTCGACTTCACACTTCGCGCCTTCTTAGTATGTTAAGTGTCGCCGTTGTCAATTTGTCCTCCTTCAAGACGTGCAAACAAACATTTTGATTTAAAAGGGGAGGTAATTGCCACCGTCCATCAAATAGGATAATGACCTTTTTTTTCTTTTCTGATGTAAGAGATGCAACATAGAGTTTCAGGCATCAGAAGAGGAGAGTATAATTAAAGAAATTGCTTAATGGTATAATGACCCTCGAGGAGAACGCTCTACGAATGTCAGACATATAAAAAACCAGAAACCTGGTTTCCTCGATGCAGTTGCTGCTATCTTTTTGACCCACCGCTCTCTAATTACAGCTTTCTTTCTGTTTCTCCGCGTCAGTTGGATTTTAAAGCACACGCGTTAATAATTTAGTTTTGCTCCCAGCGAGTTCGCTGTTGTACGTGTTTTCTGTGCCGCCAAAGACCTGACACACATGCCACTAAAGCTCATCGCTTTACGTTTAATTTTAGCTCTTTAGCAAAAATAAAAATTTGGTGGAGTTTTCCACATGAGTCTTGGTACATCTCGCTCTCTCATTACTGCCTGTACATCCTATTTCTTCCGCAAGAAAACTTCCCAAAAATTTATGGTGCATGAAAACAGCGCAAGATCACGCCGGTTTTGCTGTCTTTGGTTTCTACCATTACTTGGAAACGATAAACTGACGAACATTCTCTTCAGTTATGGATTAATGACCATATGTGTTCATTAGCTTACTCTAAAGCCCCAGGTTCAATCCTGACCAGCTGATGTTCGTACCAGTCTTCGCAGTGACGATTACTTCAATTTCACCCATACATAACAAGAAGTACGCAATAATTTACCCGTCGCCCCTATTCCATGTAATCCCATACGCATTCAGTGTCTCGGTACCGCAACTTTTTAATAGCTAGATTCAAATTTAATTGTCGCCGTTTCCGTCAACCTCTTCATAGGATGCACATTGTAGAGACCACCTTTCTGATATCATGGAGAACAAGAGGACACAGATCTTTGCTTCTTTCGGTGCCCCAGAATACAAGGGAGTACTGCAATCCTTTTACAAAGACTTGTAAATTTGGTCTTTTGTTGCCAACCTGCATGATGGCTTTGTTGACATGCGAAACAGAGATCCACTCTTGCGCAGGTATACGCATCTAATACCAGAATGCTACAAAAGAGTGCACAAAACGGTTCTACAACATTCGAATTTACACACACACACATATATATATATATATATATATATATATATATATATACGGGTGATCAAAAAGTCAGTATAAATTTGAAAACTGAATAAATCACGGAATAATGTAGATAGGTACATTGACACACATGCTTGTTTTTGGAATGACATGGGGTTTTATTAGACCCAAAAAATACAAAAGTTCACAAAATGTCCGACATACGGCGTTTCATCTGATCAGAATAGCAATAATTAGCATAACAAAGTAAGACAAAGCAAAGATGATGTTCTTTACAGGAAATGCTCAATAATTCCACCATCATTCCTCAACAATAGCTGTAGTCGAGGAATAATGTTGTGAACAGCACTGTAAAGCATGTTCGGAGTTATGGTGAGGCACTGGCGTCGTATGTTGTCTTTCAGCATCCCTAGAGATGTCGGTCGATCACGATACACTCACGACTTCAGGTAACCCCAAAGCCAATAATCGCATGGACTGAGGTCTGGGGACCTGGGAGGCCAAGCATGACTAAAGTGGCGGATGAGCACACGATCATCACCAAGCGACGCGCGCAAGAGATCTTCCACGCGTCTAGCAATTTTTTTTGGTTCTAAAAAAACCCCATGTCATTCCAAGTATGTGTGTCAATTTTTACCTCTCTATCTACCGTATTCCGTGGTTTATTAAGTTTTATATTTATACCGACTTTTTGATCACCCGGTATATATATATATATATATATATATATATATATATATATATATATATATATATATATCTCTGTGTGTGTGTGTGTGTGTGTGTGTGTGTGTATGTATGTGCGTGTGTGTGTGTGAAACAATATATATGGTGAAAGCTAAAGGCCAATAAATAATAATAATAACACTACACGTACATATCGTCGTGTTATAATCTTGAATCTAGTGTAATTGGATACAACCCTCAGTTCTCGGGAATAACTTTTGCTAAATATAAATATTTTATAGTGGCATTACTGCAAAAACACGATACGCCATAACCTCTACAAATAACCACGTTTTCATCATGTGCAAAGCTGAGAAAGACGTTTGATGGTAAGAAAGTAATCTTCCGTACACGCCGTTCTGCAAATGATACAGCGAACTATGAAGAAATCAATAATCCTGCTTCACTCTAAACATTTATAATTTCACGCCGTCATTAGTAAATAAATAATCTTATTAGGAGTACAGTAACATTTGATTTGCAGCAGTGAAGAACGTGTTTAGCAGCATGAAAGCGGCGGCAGTAAAGTTATATGTCGTCTTGACAGCCAGCAACTAGTTTATGGCAAACACAGAATTACTGTTCTTTAGAACATAACATCACGCAGAACAAAACGTATAAAGATTGTGTCATTAGTAATGGAGTAAGTTTTACGCTGTTAAACAATTCACTAATGCCATTTAGTACATCTGATGGCGCGATGCTACGAAAGTTCTGTGTTATATTTTATGCCGTATCCTAATGACAAAATTAGTAGTATGGGGATCTCTGGTAAGTTTTTTTCCGCGTTGTAAAGTAATGTAAATCAGTGGACCATATATTTTTAGGAATTTATGCACAGGGTGCTAAAAAAGTATTCCATTTTTTTTAAATATTTTTTTTAAAGGTGGTAGTGTGGACGAAAAGTAAGCCAAAAGCATATGCAGTAAAACAATAAACATGGGCTCTAAAATGCATGTCTTAAGGGCTATATGCACTTGTTCATCTTCACTACTGTGCAACATATCTCTTCTGCTGCAAACGCTTTACTGTTACGAAGTACCTACAGAATTCAGTAAACGAGTGAGAACACTATTATTCAGTTACTGTGAAACAGCAGAGATTCTAATCTAATCTGCTTGTTATTACATACGACCTGTACTTCCTAGACATCGCTAGAGGAGGTGCTCAATATAGTGCCCCTTCATAGTAAGGCCGTAAAAGACTGCGGATGGTACCCCGACCTCGGGATATTTTTCAGCATACAAGTCGCGGGCTCGGAGGTTGCTTCATTTGCCAGCCAGAACAGGTCACCTCTGTCATTTCCCCGTGTGGGTAATATTCTTGCGTTACATGGACAATTAAAAAGACAAAACTACAATGTCAAAGCATGTCAAAAACTTTATATAAATTGGTTTCATTAAAACTGATGTATGCACTGCTTTTACTTGGATCTGTGATTTTGTTTACAGTAACAACAAGAAAGATTAAGGAACGGCAAACCCACGTTTCTAGCATTTGTAGACTTAGAGAAAGCTTTTGACTATGTTGACTGGAATACTCTCTTTCAAATTCTAAAGGTGACAGGGGTAAAATACAGGGAGCGAAAGGCTATTTACAATTTGTACAGAAAGCAGATGGCACTTATAAGAGTCGAGGGGCATGAAAGGGAAGCAGTGGTTGGGAAGTGAGTGAGACAGGGTTGTAGCCTCTCCCCGATGTTATTCAATCTGTATATTGAGCAAGCAGTAAAGGAAACAAAAGAAAAATTCGGAGTAGGTATTAAAATCCATGGAGAAGAAATAAAAACTTTGAGGCTCACCGATGACATTGTAATTCTATCAGAGACAGCAAAGGACTTGGAAGATCAGTTGAACGGAATGGACAGTGTCTTGAAAGGAGGATATAAGATGAACATCAACAAAAGCAAAACGAGGATAATGGAATGTAGTCGAATTAAGTCGTGTGATTCTGAGGGAATTAGATTAGGAAATGAGGCACTTAAAGTAGTAAAGGAGTTTTGCTATTTGGGGAGCAAAATAACTGATGATGGTCGAAGTAGAGAAGATATAAAATGTAGACTGGCAATGGCAAGGAAAGCGTTTCTGAAGAAGAGAAATTTGTTAACGTCGAGCATAGATTTACGTGTCAGGAAGTCGTTTCTGAAAGTATTTGTATGGAGTGTAGCCATGTATGGAAGTGAAACATGGACGATAAATAGTTTGGACAAGAAGAGAATAGAAGCTTTCGAAATGTGGTGCTACAGAAGAATGCTGAAGATTAGATGGGTAGACCACATAACTAATGATGAAGTATTGAATAGAATTGGGGAGAAGAAGAGTATGTGGCAAAACTTAACAAAAAGAAGGGACCGGTTAGTAGGACATGTTCTAAGGCATCAAGGGATCACAAATATAGCATTGGAGGGCAGCGTGGAGGGTAAAAATCGTAGAGGGAGACCAAGAGATGAATACACTAAGCAGATTCAGAAGGATGTGGGTTGCAGTAAGTACTGGGAGATGAAGAAGCTTGCACAGGATAGGGTAGCATGGAGAGCTGCATCAAACCAGTCTCAGGACTGAAGACCACCACAACAATAACAACAATAATAGATGTTTACTGCATGCTGCATCCCTGGACAAGAACAAAGAACGGTGTTATTATTTATTATTGCACTCCGTGGAGTAGGTCGTTCGTAACAGCAAAGAGTCTGCAGTAGAAGAGATGTACTTCACAGTAGTGAAGTGAACAAGTGCTTATAGCTCTTGAGGTATTCATTTTAGAGCCCATGTTTAGTGGACTTTGTTTACTTGATTTGGTCCATACTAACAACCCTCAAAATATGGAATATTTTCGTGACAACTCTTATAAAGAGCTGGTAAATAAATTGACAGAACACATCTTGAACAAAGCTGGAATTATACAATTACTGCTGGTAAACCAGTGCCAACAATTCATTTGGAGTGGTATCGTCAGTGAAAGCCTGCAGAGCAATGTTGTCTGTAGAGCCATCGCATTGCCCATTCTTCTTTCTTTTGAAAGTAAGTGTTGGGCAGAGTGCCGCAGGGATGTCAGCGGCGAACGACGCAGCGGGAGCCGCATTCTCCGCGTGGCCAGTGATCGCTCGTTCTGACATCACATCCTGTTTGCCGCAAGCCGCTGTGCTCGGCCAGCGGGACGAAGCGGCGCGCGGTCACAGTGTGCTCAAACACGGCCGCGTTACCTTCTGTTCTGGCAGCAAGCGCGAAGGTACACCAGCGTCAGTGCAGCTGGAATTTTGCAGCTGTATTAATACTGCAGTGCGTGAAGGGTGTGCTGTATGTTTTCCTGTACAAGCATTAATAGATGTTTCCCGTCGTTGACTACCGCGCAGGCGCGTAAAGGCGAGAATACAGACGTCTCTACTGCCCTGCATTTAATGTTACGTCACGCTTATCGAATTCTCTGTGAATGCGTAGACCTTATTATTTTGTTACCGTCTCGGAGTCTCGCAAGAGACTATTGACGTTTTTAATCGGTGTGTATCAAGAGTAAGAGTCTTTCCAATTCTCACAAACATTATTACATGATCTAACGAAAAGCGTACTTAACTAGAGTGCTGCCGGCCGGGGTGGCCGAGCAGCTCTAGGCGGTACAGTCTGGCACCGCGCGACCGCTACGGTCGTAGGTTCCACTCCTGCCTCGGGCATGGATGTGTTTGATGTCCTTAGGTTAGTTAGGTTTAAGTAACTCTAAGTTCTAGGGGACTGATGACCTCAGCAGTTAAGTCCCATTGCGATCAGAGCCATTTGAACCATTTGAACTAGAGTGCTCTGGAGTACAACTAGTCTTTGTAAACCATCACTGTGCAAGCGAGAATCAATTCGAACTGTTCTTCTTGTAGATGAAAGTAGTATTCCCACATACGACTTACTCTCACCATCTTGGATAACTGGTTCAAGCCGGCCAGTGTGGCCGTGCGGTTCTAGGCGCTTCAGTCTGGAACCGCGTGACCGCTACGGTCGCAGGTTCGAATCCTGCCTGTATAATTCCATATTTTATTCCGTTCCAATTACTACCTGAAGTTAACACATCACATTTTATAAATGTGTCGTTGTTTCTTATACACCTTTGCTTGTTTCGTATATACTGCACGAAGACAGCTTCAATGAAATTCTGTCGAGGATTTGGTAAGGATGCTGCGAACAGACATGGACAATCAGTTTGTTACCGTATCAGCTCAAATTCGAGTACTATACAGAGCGTGTTTTTTTCTCCAAAAAGTATTCCATTATTGAGAGGTGTTAGTATGGATCAAAACAAGGTACAAAGTCTAGTAACCATGGGCTCTACAATGCATACCGTAGGAGCTATCAGCACTTGTTGATGTTCGCTCTTCTGAAAGGATCTACTGTGCTGCAAGCTGTTTGCCATTACGAAAGTCCTACAGAATGCTGTAAACAAATGTGGACAAAGTCCTCTGTTATTGCCCATGGATGCAGCAGGCAGTAAATATCTGCTAATTTTGTTACAGTAAACCGTATTCACAGTTCTGTGTTAGTGCAGTGCAGACATTAGTCGTAATGCGGCCAGTTTTTGTTTTGATAACTTTGTGAAATGCTTTTACACCGCACTTTTGTCTTTGCATCTACCGGCATAATAGAAGCCAACTACTCATTTTCTTTACAGTGTTTGTTAATAGCGAGGAGCTTGCAGTGGCGATGATGCTGATAGCTTTTAATGTATGTATACTGGACATTTCTTTCTGTTCTGATCTCTCAAAATACGGAATACTTTTTTTAATAACTTGTATAAGGCAAATACTGGACTATACTTCGTGGAAAGGCATCTCATGAGCTGTATTGGACAAATGAACTCAAATTTCATGAATGAATGAACACTGCCGCGAAGACAAGCAGAGTATGCATTCTCGAAGAACCCTCGCGACATCAGAGTCTCTAACACTTGTATTTCATTGCTAACGAGATGGAGAGATCAAAATAGGGGGACCTAAATCCGTGAGAGTACAAGGGGGTTGAGATATCTTCTAAACAGCGCGTTGCAAGACATCCCAGATATGCTCAATAATGTTCATATCTGTGGAGTTTGGTGGCCAGCGAAAGTGTTTAATCTCAGAAGAGTGTTCCTGGAACCATTCTGCAAAAATTCTGGACTTGTGGGATGTCGCATTGTCCTGCTGGAATTGCCCAAGTCCGTCAGAATGCACAATGGACATGAACGGTTGCAGGTGATCAGACAGGATACTTACGTACGTGTCATCTGCCTATCTAGACGTATCAGGGGTCCGTATCATTCCAACTCCATATGCCCCACACCATCATAGAGCCTCCACCAGCTTGAACAGTCCGCTGGTGACATGCAGGGTCCATGGATTCATGAGGTATTCTCCATACCCGTACACGACCATCCGCTCGGCACAATTTAATACAAGACTTGTCCGACCAGGCAACGTATTTCCAGTCATCAACAGTTCAATGTCAGTGTTGACGGGCCTAGGGGAGGCGTAAAGCTTTATATCGTGCAGTCAGCAAGAGTACACGATTGGGCCTTCGGCACCGAATGCACACGTCGATGATGTTCCGTTGAATGGTTCGCACATTGACTCTTTTTGATGGCCCTACATTGAAATCTGCAGCATTTTGCGGAAGGGTTGCACTTCTGTGACGTTGAACGATTTTCTTCAATAGTTGTTCGTCCTATTCTTGTAGGATCTTTTTTCGGCCGCATCGATATCGGAGATATGATGTTTTACAGGTTTCCTGATGATCAGGGTATGCTCGTGAAATGTTCGTACGGGAAAATCGCCACTTCATCGCTACGAGATGCTGTGTCCCATCTCTGCGCCGACTATAACACAACGTTCAAACTCACTTAAATCTTGATAACCTGCCATAGTAGAAGCAGTAACCGATGTAACAAGTGAGAACGCATCGCTACCTGGATTAGAATCTTTTGCCGATCGAGATGTCATCGCCCACAGGACATGGCACTGTGGAATCGACCCGAAGACGCAAAGTAGACCTCTTTTTGTTTATAGTAATATGCCTTTCACTCTGTATACCCGCTCATGTAGAAAAGTTTCTAATGATGAGAAGATACATGTATGGATGAAAGGACTTGGTGTACTTGCTGAGAATGTAACTGTAATTGTGTGATGTCCTTAGGATAGTTAGGTTTTAGGTTTCAGTAGTTCTAAGTTCTAGGGGACTGATTACCATAGATGTTAAGTCCCATAGTGCTCAGAGCCATTTGAACCATTTTTTTTTTTTTTTTTTGGTAACTGTAACTGGAGATATTACTTTGTATTATAATTATTAATAAAGTGTTATCCTTGACTCCTGTAACCGGGGACGTCAGCTGAGAACCGCTAGATGTACATCTGGTAATCGGGGGCTCAAGGATGCAACAATTTGAAAAAATTAACAAAGCATAGTGCCGTACTGCCCGCACTGTGGAATCGACCCGAAGGCGCAAAGTAGACACTTGTCTTATATAGGCGTTACCGACCGCAGTGCCGTATTCCGCCTGTTTACGTATCTCTGTACTTGAATACTCATCCCTATACCAGTTATTTTGGTTCTACGTTTACGTAGTTAATGTACGAGTGCAGTTTGTAGATACGTGGCTGACGACATGTGGAAGTTTGGGCCTGGCAGTGGTATGCGCCCGGATAGCTTAAAGGCAAGGCGTCCGTTCGCGACTAGCGCGAAATCCGGGTTTTAGCCCAGTTTCGCCACAAATTTTCACTGTCGTCATTCCATAATAGAGCTGATAGTTGTACATATTTGCAACTGTGAATACATTTCAACTGGTCTAACTCACGTGGTCGACTAGGGAAAGGAGTGTTATGCGGCGTCAAAGACGTTTTCAGGTCATCAGTGCGGGGAGAGCTAACGCCGATGCTTCTCGCGTGCGTGTGCAGGAGGCGCGCGGCTCCGGGTACTTCGAGCTGCAGGTGCTGGAGATGTCGAACCCGCGGTCGCGGCTGCTGGACGGCGGCTGCTGCGGCGGCGCAGGCGACGCGTCGCAGTGCCCGCGGCCGTGCAGCACGCTGTTCCGCGTCTGCCTCAAGGAGTACCAGAGCAGCGTCACCGCCACCGGCTCCTGCTCCTTCGGCAACGCCTCCTCCGCCGTGCTCGGCGGCAGCTCCTTCACGCTCGCCGACCCCGACTCTGGCGCCGACACCATCGTCCTGCCCTTCACCTTCCGCTGGACGGTGAGTACCGCTGCGCCACACACCTGCCGCAGTCCCCAGAGGGCCCCTCCACACGCTCGATGTTTATTACACAATTACGAATGTCGTGCAATAGTACTGACCGTCTGTAGGGTCGGTTCTCGCAGCATACTCAAAAAGACGTCATAGATTTCAAAACATTTATGTCCCTTCAATACATTGCGGAGTCAGTACTGACAAGGGAACCTCCCCATCGCACCCCCCTCGGAATTAGTTATTAAGTTGGCACAGTGGATAGACCTTGAAAAACTGAACACAGATCAATCGAGAAAACAGGAAGATGTTGTGTGGAACTATGAAAAAAATAAGCAAAATATACAAACTGAGTAGTCTACGCGCAAGATAGGCAACATCAAGGATTGCGTAAGCTCAGGAGCGCCGTGGTTCCGTGGCTAGCGTGAGCAGCTGCCGAGCGAGAGGTCCTTAGTTCAACCCTTCCCTCCAGTGAAAATTTTATTTTCGCAAAGTTATGATCTGTCCGTTCGTTCATTGACATCTCTGTTCACTGTAATAAGTTTAGTGTCTGTGTTTTGCGACCGCACAGCAAAATCGTGCGATTACTAGACGAAAGGACGTGCCTCTCCAATGGGAACCGAAAACATTTGATCGCAAGGTCATAGGTCAACCGATTCCTCCACAGGAAAACACGTCTGACATATTCTATACGACACTGGTGACGGCACGTGTGTCAAATGATAGGAATATGTTGTCGACCCACGTAACTTGCACACTTGGCGAATGGGTAAAAAGATTCTTCTACCTTGCCCGATTTAGGTTTTCTTGTGGTTGTGATTATCATAAATTGAATTAAATAAATTAAACTTTTTATTAGCCGAGCGGTCTAGGCGCTGCAGTCATGGACTGTGCGGCTGATCCTGGCGGAGGTTCGAGTCCTCCCTCGGGCATGGGTGTGTGTGTTTGTCCTTAGGATAATTTAGGTTAAGTAGTGTGTAAGCTTAGGGACTGATGACCTTAGCAGTTAAGTCCCATAAGATTTCACACACATTTTGAACAATTAAACTTTTCATTCGATGGAAGGCTTGAATCAAGGACCTCTCGTTCCGCAGCTGCTCACGCTAACCACGGGACCACGACGCTCCTTAGCTCACATTGCCCTTAATGTTGCTTATCTTGCGCATGGACTACTCAGTTTGTATATTTTGCTTATTTTTTTCATAGTTCCACACATCATCTTCCTGTTTTCTCGATTGATCTGTGATCAGTTTTTCAAGGCCTATCCGCTGTGCCAACTTATAAGTAAATCTGAGGGGGGTGCGATGGGGAAGTTCCCTTGTGAGAATATTACGATCCAGTTGTCAAAAATGTGCGATTTATTTAACGCCTTATGTTTCGGGACAACATTATCCTATTATCAAATTCTTTAAGTTAACGCGCTATTAAGAACCGTTAAAATTTTGCGAGCAGCAAACTTCCATGCTAGGACATATACGAGGGTCATTCAATACTTAGAGACAAATTGGTCTGGGGAAAAACTGATAGTAGGGCAAGTTTGGTACTTCTATGGCTTCAAGTTGGCATCACTGAGATGAGCCCTGATCAGCTGATGTATCAACATTGTTTTGTTTATAACCTCAAAAATACATTTCAAGATGGCGGGTCCACTTGAAACATCCACATTAGTTGAACAACGTTCTGTTATTCGTTTTTTACTTGCTGAAGGCGTGAAACCAGTGAATATATACTGTAGAATCTCTAACCCCCCCTCCCTTGCTCCAAGAAATGTGCCACTTATCCTAAACACGAATCCTTATTACACTGTGCGGAAATTTATGTTATGGTTCTGAACGTCACACTTTAAATATTTTCACACTTGTTTCATTAACACGAAATTTAAAGCCAAAAAAAAAAAAAAACTTACACAGACTGTTTTGTTCAGGTGAAATTTCGTCTGTGCACAAGCGTGCCCATGTCTCACTCAATTTTTAATCATCATGTCTAAAGTTATTTAGAGGACTACCCTGTATTTTTCGTTTCTTTTTATGTGCGATATACAGAATACACATAATATGCATCAAAATTCGCCTCGGAATATTGCCCATTACGTAAACATGTTTTCTAAATTTAACTTGCAGTTTTAGTTTTTAAGATGAAAAGTCCGTTAAACATAGGAAACTGCTTTTGAATAAGGCGCGAACGCCAATATTAGACTACACATTAGGCCAATCCGTTTCTACAAACTTTTTTTGGCATTCACATTCCTGAGCTACGTGAACTCACAACCTGATTATCACCTAAAGCAGGTAGTGGAATTAACAGTTCCCCCGTTTAGTCTCATAAGCCGCCCTCAGTCAATCAATCAATCAACAGTTCCCATTTCTAGTTCACCTGTCCAGATATACCAGCTAGCATATATACTTTCCAGTTCCTGTTATTTATTATTTGTGATCAATCACAGAGGAGTAGCTGTGGTGAGAACATTTTAACGTTGTTGGAGTGCGAAGGAATACAGGCTGTTAAATCGTAAAATGTTATTTAAAACTGGCAAATCACAACTAAACATACTGGTTACCGAAAAGTAGCATTACCAGAAGGAGGGATACAGGCTGTGAATTCGTATAATGTGATTTAAAACTGTGACAAATTGCAGTTAAAAATACCAGTTACCGAAAAGTCGCATTAACAACAGCAGGGATACAGGTTGTTAATTGGTTAAATATGATTTAAAACTGTGACAAATCACGGCTGAAAATATCAGTTAGTGAAAATTAGCGGTAAGAGAAGGAGGGATATGGGTTGGGAATTGGTAAAATGAGTTTTAATGCAGTGACAAACTACAAATAGAAATACCAGTTACCGAAAAGCAGCATTACCAGAAGAAGGGATCTCGATTGTGAATTCGTAAAATGTGATTCAAAATTGTGACAGATCACAATTAAAAATAACAGTTATCGAAAAGTTGCATTAACAGCATAAAGGTTGTTAAATGGTAAAATGCGATTTGAAACTGTGACAAATCACAACTAAAAATACGTCACCGAAAATCAGCGTTAACAGGAGGAGGAATACAAATTGAGAAGTAGTAAAATGTGATTTAATACTATGGTAATTAAAAATACCAGTTGTGAACTGGTAAAATGTGATTTAAAACGGTGACAAATCACAACCAAAATACCAAATATCAAAAAGTAACATTAAAAGAAATCACTGTTATCGGAGAGTCACAGTCTGGGGCATCCCTACCTCTATCGAGGTTCCCCACTATTTATAAGGCAGCGATTCGTCCCTCGAATTAAAGAAACGCAGGCGTGAAATCGTTGGGCATACGTGACCGCAGCGCGGTGGAGCAGCAGGTATCGCATGGCACAATGGCGAGCAGTGGCGCGGCAGTAAACGGGCGCGGAACAAAAGCGGCGCTAGCTGGCTGGTCCGCCGCCCCCCGCGGGGCGCCGAGGCTTCGTAGAAACAAGGAGGCGCCGACAATGGGCTCCCATTTTCCTCGGCCCCGGCTGCGGCCGACACGCTCCGCGGACGCGCAGGCGCTAACGCAGCCCCAATTTCCCGCGCGCTCGCGGACGCCTTGCGCGCCCCGGATGTATAATGGCTCCGCCGGGGCCGGTGTCCAGACTCGCCCAGGGATAATGACGTTAAATTGTGGCCGCTCCGTCGGGGGAATCGTCGGACCCTTCACACTTTGACGCCTCTCTGGGGGGCGGCATTCCCAGACACCTCGCTTCACGTCCCTAGTCGACTGTGAGATGTTCTTAAGTGCTAGAAAAACTGCAACTCTCATATTCTTATCACTACTCTGGTTCGTATGACGAAAGAAAAGCCCCGACAGTAGGCAGTACTGTTGTGGTTTTTTCAACAGAGAAGCTCAAAAGACTTCTCACGGTACCGAAGTTGCCTGTACACCTGTGGCAACACTGAGGCGTTACCACATAAACCACGGGTGGGCAACCGGCGGCCCTCGGGCCGGATTCGGCCCGCCGTTGGTTTCAAACCGACTCGCGGAGGAAATGCGTGGGAGAGTGTGAGGCGCTTGCATTTTAATCCGCTCGGGACACCTTTTCTGCTTGGCTGCCATGGATTTGAGCAGTTTCTGCCATTTCATGTAGTACAACATATGATTCGTACCTATCATCTGAAAAAGTAAGAAATGTCTCACGGACGTTAAGGGACCTCACACGTTCAATATTATCGTCAACACGTCAATCTAATGACCGTCTGCAGGCGAATATTGTCGTATTATCAATAAGAGAAATTCTGATCTAAGCAAAATATTCTCAGTATTGCCAATACATACTGAGCGTGTTATCGGTTTGACAATTCGCTGTTCTGTTGCTCGCATTTTTTCAGTTTGGATTCTGTGTAATAGAGCCGATATACGCTGAGTTCAAGCAATTTCGAATTTTAAACTTTTGAAATGAACGTGGAAATGATGGCTTAATATATTTAGGTTACAAAAACAACCCATACGTGTGCGATCAGTTATCAAAAGTATTTTTTGACATATATTTAAGAAAAGCTTGCTAACGGTGTTCGCGGACATTATCGCATTAAATTTAAAATACTGGAATGAACTGTTGGGGAAGAAAATCACAGAGTTACTCCTAACTGCTTGTTGACAGGAACTGCCTACCTATCTCACTGCCCTATTTTGTGTTTCTGTTCTTTCTCGTATTAACGTTAGTAAATTATTCTTGTCCATTGTGGATGCATTATAACATTGCAGCTGTTGAAACTGAAAGTAATGTATAATGAATTAGTTGCAATCAGTTGCTTGTACAGGCATTTATTTTCCCATACTGACATTTCAAGATGTCTGACGTCCCGTCTTCAGATGTTTACATTTATTTTCGTTTCGTGAGCGTTGGCGGCGTTGCAGAATTCCGAAACGGAAGTTTTTAAGACAGCTGTTCTAAATCTTCGTTTCGTTTCGTGAGCGTTGGCGGCGTTGCAGAATTCCGAAACGGAAGTTTTTAAGACAGCTGTTCTAAATCTTCGTACGCAAGATTAGATTAGATTAGATTAGTACTGTTGTACGTAGTGAAACGTTTATAAATATGGCGTGTATTGTGGATACATGCTCTATGCTGGACAGACGTCCAAAAACGAATTGCGTGTAAAACAGGACAAATAACCTGACCCAGCAATTTGAGTATTATTACTGAAATGGTTGAGTGCATTTCCGTCGAATAGTTAAACAGTAGCACAAAGTAGTACATATCACGTTTCACTGAAAAAGTAATTACAGGCTTCTGCTGAAGGAGTGAGGAATTTGTGAAAAAAAATGGTTCAAATGGTTCTGAGCACTATGGGACTTAACATCTGTGGTCATCAGTCCCCTAGAACTTAGAACTACTGAAACCTAACTAACCTAAGAACATCACACACATCCATGCCCGAGGCAGGATTCGAACCTGCGACCGTAGCAGTCGCGCGGTTCTGGACTGCGCGCCTAGAACCGCAAGACCACCGCGGCCGGCAGGAATTTGTGAAAACAATGCCTCGACTAAGACGTGTAGTGCAAACGAAGCTTTCTCCGGCAAGGCAACACCCTTTGTTCCACGGCTTTTCTTTCATGGTTCATGGCCGAACTTTCATTGTCGTTGCGGTAAGGAATGTTAATAGTGAAATCTTAATGTTACTTGTGCGAAGCTTGTTTGTCGGGAGAAACAAGGAAATGCGTGTGCGATTATTTTTCTTCTCTACAGTTTGTGATCTGTCTACGTTGCCAATATTAACAATTTCATCTTTCACTACTCCCTGCTAAGAACGCCGTACGCCCATTTCGTTTCTGTAAAAGCTTGACCATTTATAATAGAGCGTCTCGAATAATACCTGCGTGTCTGTATTTCACAACCTATACAAAATACATAAAAAATATTTCTGGTAAATGGATAATACACAAAGAAGCGAGTATGGTGCAGTTTGATTTTTGCTCGTACCAATTCCTTTTTCTCTTTGGCGAGATATTGTATGTATCCATAATCTTTTTAAGGATATGCAATAGGTCTGTAAACAGAGGTGTAATATTGTATTATGACGCTTCTCCTTGTACTGAGTGTACATTTCGCAAACAGACTGGCGTTGTTCTGTATACAGGATGTCCCAAAAAGAACACCGACGAACTTTAGGGACAAGTTCCTTAAAGAGAATTACACACTACTTAACCTAAATTATCCTAGGGACAAACACACACACCCATGCCCGAGAGAGGACTCGAACCTCCTCCGGGTTCAGCCGTACAGTCCTCGTTTACTAGACTTTTTTTTTCTTCTTGTTTTGGTATAAAGAACCTGCCCCTAAAGTTTTTCGTTTCTTTTTAAGATACCCCGTATATGTGAAGGTAAATGCTTTCAGAACAGCGCAGTTCTTCTCGTTATCATTAAGTACATCTCGCCGAATAAGACTGAAATTTTCCAGAACATCTTTTGCGTATTTTCGCTCCTCACATTAACACATCAATTTGAGAAAAATTCACCTTTGCCTGAGTAACGAAAATGACAGAAAGTTACAACTGTTTATCATACTGTAAAATACTCAAGATCCTCAGCGATATCACTTGTTTCGATATATTGAATTCTTCGTCATATCCTTTCATAACTGTAGTAATTCACGATTCCGTTCATTTCCTTTCTAGAGCACTGTTTCCATCCCTGATACACTGACGTTAATTTGCAAGTTACTCAATGAAGAAGTTACGACAGCTCGAAAAGAAAATGTTATGCTGATGCTAAATATATTGGTTTGAAAGGAAGCACCGTCAAGAACAAACGACATCTTACAACATTCATTAGACAAGTAAAGCTTAAGGATGAGAAGGATCGTAAACAAAGGTTTATAGCCGAGAAAATGGCATAGTGCTTTTGTTGTTACCGTAGCTGACTAGGAGACAATACTGCTCACTTAATAGCCGGCCGGGGTGGCCGAGCGGTTCTAGGTGCTACAGTCTGGAACCGCGCGACCGCTACGGTCGCAAGTTCGAGTCCTACTTCTGGCATCGGTGTGTGTGATGTCCTTAGGTCAGTTTGGTTTAAGTAGTTCTAAGTTCTAGGGGACTGATGACCTCAGAAGTTAAGTCCCATAGTGCTCAGAGCCATTTGAACCATTTTTTTTTTTTTTTTTGCTCACTTAATATGGAACATACTTAACTGAATATGGTAAAATTAAATCAGCCATAATTTGTTCCTGGCATCACTTGCAGCCAGACTGTGTTGCGGACGGGCAGATGGGACAAGGGGTCCCCAGGAGCCTAGCAGCTGAGGCTCCGTCGGCAGCGCTGTACAGTGGAGGCAGCTTCGCCAGGGGCGCCCGCTGACCTTCAGAAAATGTTACCGTGACGAGATTAATCGTCCGCTGCCCCGTCCACTCTGCGCCACGCCTCCAGATAACGTAATTTGGAGCGTAAGAGCGTCTTCATGTCGGAGCGCCCTATCACGGCCACCAATCAAAACGATACCAAACGCACCTCCACCGTCTCCAGCCCCCTCCCTCGTCTATCACGGCTGCTGGTCGCGTTGTTCTTACCACTCTAAAACACCTTCGGGTCGGGTGCAGCACAGATATTGAAATCTATTTTTCCACTAGTTTCTTGCCCTTAACTGGCGCCGTCTTCTTTGTTTCACCCTATCAGCTCGCAAGGGAAATGATTACCCTCTAAATTTTCCCATCCATTAGCAATTCAAATTTACATTTACTGCTGAGTCAGTCGCGTCTGCTGAGCAGAGGGACGGTCGTTTATAAACCAGCGCAGATACTCGCTTATCCTGATGACAAAGATACAGTCGCAAGAACTCGGAAAGCAATGCAGGAACAATTCATCGAACTTGAGCAGGCCAGTAGGAATATGGGATTGAAAATCAACCAACAAATGGTTCAAATGGCTCTGAGCACTATGGGACTTCACACCTGAGGTCATCAGTCCCCTAGAACTTAGAACTACTTAAACCTAACTAACCTAAGGACATCACACACATTCATGCCCGAGGCAGGATTCGAACCTGCGACCGTAGCGGTCGCGCGGTTCCATACTGAAGCGCCTAGAACCGCTAGGCCACACCGGCCGGCAAAATCAACCAACAGAAAGCAAAAAATGTTGCTGCTGGGACAGGAAGCAAGGAGTACATTACAACCTCAATAACAATGGACAGTTACAGTTTTGAGATGGTTGAGCTGTTTAAATAACTGGGGTCGACAGTCACCCAGACAAATAACACCTCTTACACTATCAACAGTTTAACAGCAGTAGCAGAAATGACAACACTACTCAGCTGGCTCGTATTGAACAGTGGTGTGACCTGTCCTCATGCATAACAACCATCACTCGGGAACTGCATCATATCCACTTGCCAACTGCATCACAGCCGATATCAGCCAAAAGTGGAAAATACTTAATTACAGCCGATGGCAGAAATGATGCTTATTTGGAGTTATTAGATTATGTATGCAGCCAGAATCTAATTTATTTATAATTAAGAATCATCATACGATTATGTTCCTAGAACTATCGTGACAGAATGTAATTAAAAAAAAAACTGGATGTTGAGACAAAACTTTCTCTGACGCTTCTCGGCGACTCCAGTCATCTTTTATTGTTGGCTATGCCCTAAACAAATGGAAGCACTCTGTTGCATAAGTGATGCAATGTGTATTGCCTACAATCCAGTCATCTGCTCGACGTAAAAAGGGATAGACAGAGCAAATGTAGGTTCCTGATTCGCGTCTAAAATATCTTTCTCCGCTTTGATGCGTTGATTCTCAAGGTTTTACTGTTGAAAATTACTGTCTCAGTATACTGGGATGCATGCGGCAGTTTTACTGCACGAACAGCGAAAACGTGATGAGCGATAAACTTCTTGTCACGTCATTTTGTGGGAGTTGTCAGCGAGATAAAGGTCATCAACATATCAGTGTTGTCTGATATGTGGTTCTGAGTAGACAAGACGAGTTGCTGGCGGAGCTACTTAGATCTGAAGATGATCCAGAGTGAAACTTCCTGGCAGATTAAAACTGTGTGCCGGGCCGAGACCCGAACTCGGGACCTTTGCCTTTCGCGGGCAAGTGCTCTACCATCTGAGCTACCCAAGCACGACTCACGCCCCGTCCTCACAGTTTCACTTCTGCCAGGTTCGCAGGAGAGCTTCTGTAAAATTTGGAAGGTAGGAGACGATGTACTGGAAGAAGTGAAGCTGTGAGGACGGGGCGTGAGTCGCGCTTGGGTAGCTCAGATGGTAGAGCACTTGCCCACGAAAGGCAAAGGTCCCGAGTTCGAGTCTCGGCCCGGCACACAGTTTCAATCCGCCAGGAAGTTTCATATCAGCGCACACTTCGCTACAGAGTGAAAATCTCATTCTGCATGATCTAGAGTGCTCGAAACATGTAGTCAAACTACAAATGTGCCGCTGAGACGGGAAAATCAATGAGAATTGTCGTAGTTCTTGTAATATGTAAGGATTGCGAAGCATACATATTGTGTAGTTTTGTCAAATCACATAAGAGGGTTGTCAACATATGCAACGTCCCCTTAGAAAAAATTAATGAATTACTATGCTGGTAAACCCCTTACGTTATTTGATTTTCAAACAGCTGAGCAAAACTGAACCTACTCAGACATTACTCTCTTTACTTATTCTGATCAACACTTAACTGACACACAATATTTTTAGCGCAACGCAATCTGACTTTCAAAAATCCCTACAAAAGAATGGCCCTAACATTAACCTATACCCTTCATGAATCACTTACCACACAAAAATCTTCGTTACTCGAACTACTGCAATACAGCGAACGCCAATACTGCCAGCTAAATAAAGGATTCTAACTACTGAAGTCACTAACTACTGATAGGCATAGTTAGCAAATGAAAGATTTTGATAAAGAATATTTTCTCTGCCTCGTGATAACTGGGTGTTGTGTGATGTCCTTAGGTTGGTTAGGTTTAAGTAGTTCTAAGTTCTAGGGGACCGATGACCATAGATGTTAAGTCCCATAGTGCTCAGAGCCATTTGAGCCATTTCGATAAAGAATAAACAATGTATTTACCTTAATTGTGTTCAAATGGCTCTGAGCACTATGGGACTCAACTGCTGAGGTCATTAGTCCCCTAGAAATTAGAACTAGTTAAACCTAACTAACCTAAGGACATCACAAACATCCATGCCCGAGGCAGGATTCGAACCTGCGACCGTAGCGGTCTTGCGGTTCCAGACTGCAGCGCCTTTAACCGCACGGCCACTTCGGCCGGCTTTAATAGTGTTCAAAAGTCACAATATATATATCAGTTCATGATATCCAGTCTTACAAATTTACTGTCTCTGATGGACACACGTCCAGATCATCCGCTGTCAAAACTCCGCCATCTCTCTCCCCACATCCACCACTGCTGGCGGCTCACCTCCAATTGCGCAACGCTACGCGCTGTTAACATCCAGCTGCCCAACACTACAATAGCGACTATTTCAACAATGCCCACCAGCCACAGACTGCACACAGCACAGCCAGTGATTTTCATACAGAGCGCTACGTGGCGGTACCAATAAAAAAACCTAAACAGCTTACTTACAGGGTTAATGCCTTTGAAAAGGCCCCGGCGAATTTCTTGCGACAACGTTGTCCAATTAAAGATAGGTCCCCCGTCTAATGTCCACTACGTCGGCGGGACGTAAAGCTGCAGCCTTCCTCCGTCGCTTTCGAGGTCCTTATCTGGAAGCGCTAGAAAAACTGTCGGCGAGGACGGCGGCGGGTGACGAGATAAGGAGCGGTGAGCGTGTACGGTCGCGTGTCGTGTGTCGCGCGGAGCGGCGGCCGGAGCAAGTGTCGCGTGTGGCGGAGGAGGGGGCGCAGCAGCGGGCGTTTCCGCCGGCGGCCGAGGTATGCCAGCTCGCGCGCCCGCCGCATCGCAATGAGCGACACGCGGCCACGCGCGTTCCCACGGCCGCCGCCGCCGCCGCCGCCGCCGCGCCCACCGCCGGCGCGGTTCCGCCTCTAGCCCGGCGGCGCGACCTAGCGCAGGCCGGCGGGTTCATTGTCACTCGCCTGCACACGCTGCTCCCGTAGGCACCCGAATCAAATCTGGGCTGGAAACAATCAAATCATACAGTCTCATTGTACTCATAAACGACTAGGACACTCAATCGCGGTGCTCGACTAAAGCTGTTTCACAGAGGAAGACTGTACTGTAGTTCCTTCTCTAGATTGTCGCACAGATGACAAAATGGTAGATATCGAAATAGACGACAGACGGATAGAGAAACAATTAAAATCGCTCAAAAGAGGAAAGGCCGCTGGACCTGATGGGATACCAGTTCGATTTTACACGGAGTACGCGAAGGAACTTCCCCCCTTCTTGCAGCGGTGTACCGTAGGTCTCTAGAAGACCGTAGCGTTCCAAAAGGTTGGAAAAGGGCACAGGTCATCCCCGTTTTCAAGAAGGGACGTCGAACAGATGTGCAGAACTATAGACCTATATCTCTAACGTCGATCAGTTGTAGAATTTTGGAACACGTGTTATGTTTGAGTATAATGACTTTTCTGGAGACTAGAAATCTACTCTGTAGGAATCAGCATGGGTTTCGAAAAAGACGGTCGTGTGAAACCCAGCTCGCGCTATTCGTTCACGACACTCAGAGGGCCATAGACACGGGTTCACAGGTAGATGCCGTGTTTCTTGACTTCCGCAAGGCGTTCGATACAGTTCCCCACAGTCGTTTAATGAACAAAGTAAGAGCATATGGACTATCAGACCAATTGTGTGATTGGATTGAAGAGTTCCTAGGTCACATAACGCAGCATGTAATTCTCAATGGAGAGAAGTCTTCCGAAGTAAGAGTGATTTCAGGTGTGCCGCAGCGGAGTGTCGTAGGACCGTTGCTATTCACAATATACACAAATAACCTTGTGGATGACATCGGAAGTTCACTGAGGCTTGTTTCGGATGATGCTGTGGTATATCGAGAGGTTGTAACAATGGAAAATTGTACTGAAATGCAGGAGGATCTGCAGCGAATTGACGCATGGCGCAGGGAATGGCAATTGAATCTCAATGTAGACAAGTGTAATGTGCTGCGAATACATAGAAAGATAGATCCCTTATCATTTAGCTACAAAATAGCAGGTCAGCAACTGGAAGCATTTAATTCCATGAATTATCTGGGAGTACGTATTAGGAGTGATTTAAAATGGAATGATCATATAAAGTTGATCGTTGGTAAAGCAGATGCCAGACTGAGATTCATTGGAAGAATCCTAAGGAAATGCAATCCGAAAACAAAGGAAGTAGGTTACAGTACGCTTGTTCGCCCACTGCTTGAATACTGCTCAGCAGTGTGGGATCCGTACCAGATAGGGTTGATAGAAGGGATAGAGAAGATCCAACGGAGAGCAGCGCGCTTCGTTACAGGATCATTTAGTAATCGCGAAAGCGTTACGGAGATGATAGATAAACTCCAGTGGAAGACTCTGCAGGACAGACGCTCAGTAGCTCGGTACGGGCTTTTGTTGAAGTTTCGAGAACATACCTTCACCGAAGAGTCAAGCAGTATATTGCTCCCTCCTACGTATATCTCGCGAAGAGACCATGAGGATAAAATCAGAGAGATTAGAGCCCACACAGAAACATACCGACAATTCTTCTTTCCATGAACAATACGGGACTGGAATAGAAGGGAGAACCGATAGAGGTACTCAAGGTACCCTCCGCCACACACCGTCAGGTGGCTGGCGGAGTATGGATGTAGATGCAGTAGATGTAGAAAGTAGTCGGTTTTAATACCTACGAGAGAAGCGCTATTTGGGGAAGAAGGATAGCGGAAGAAAGTTTGTACTGCACTCGACATACAAGTGTGAAACTAAGAACATAAACGGCAGTTGCACTCGGAAATGAATTGAAAAGAATGAAATATTGCAAATATTAGATGACAGAACTAATTTTATTTACATACGGATTACGCCGATTCAGTATATCACTAAATATATGCATATGCTCTATTTGAATGGATTTTAAAGGGGGTAGGACGTCAAACGGGCCGACTTGGAGCAGGAGAGGCGTCACAGACATTTTAATTTCCAGTGTCTATACTTTTACAAATAAATTCATAAAACTTTGCCAGCATCACCAGGAAGGATTCAGGATTCACACTCATTGCAGTGGAAGTTCGAAAACATAACAAATGGCTCTGAGCACTATGGGACTTAACATCTGAGGTCATCAGTCCCCTAGAACTTAGAACTACTTAAACCTAACTAACCTAAGGACATCACATACATCCATGCCCGAGGCAGGATTCGAACCTGCGACCGTAGCGGTCGCGTGGTTCCAGACTGTAGCGCCTAGAAACGCTCGGCCACCCCGGCCGGCGAAAACATAACAAAAAAAAATTTTTTACGTGTGAAATTTCATCATTTTTTCACTTACTAATGGCTGCATTTGCTGCTATAGGTACACTTTTCTTCATAAGTTAGAGAGATTCTTCGATGAATTTAGCACAGCATACATACCATACTTACAGGTGTATGAAACTCTAGAATTTATTAAAATAATGAAAAACGAATGATCTGTTGTATTTTAAACTTCATGTTTAGAAAAAAAAAAAAAAAAATTTTGTAGTTAATTACCTCAATTTTTACCACATTTTTTAATAGATTTGGAAAATTCTAGAGTTTCATACACCTTTAAGTATGGTTTGTATGCTGTGCAAAATTCATCGAACCATCTCTCTTACTTATGAAGAAAAGTGTACCTATAGCAACAAATGCTGCCATTAGTAAGTGAAAATAATGATGAAATTTCACATGTAAAAAAGAATTACTCAATTGTGTTTTCGAACTTCCATTGCTATGAGTGTGATTCCTGAATTCTTCTTGGTGATGCTGACAAAGTTTCATGAATTTATTTGTAAAAGTATAGACAGTGGAAATTAAAATGTCCTGTGGTGCCTCTCCTTCTACAAGTCTGCCCGTTTGACGTCCTACCCCCCTTAAATCCGTCTTTGCAATCACAAGAAAATGCGTTTTGTTTCACCAAACATGTTTTTTTCGTTTTGTTGAAACTAAACATCATCAGTGGTCTGCAATGAAAGATTTTACAATCAGGCTTATTTTCTAGACCGAAAAACAGTTCGTTACAAAACACGCTAATTTTACTTGCTGTATTCCATGTCCGATTTTCGGTCACAACAGGTAACTCCGTCCGCTTGCACGTTTTTAAGGTATGTCTTCGTTTGGCACAGTTGTTTCCCCCTAAACCTATACAGGTTTTCAGAACCATGCATTTCCTTATGTGAAACACAACACAATGTGGGAAGAATAAATGTTTATAAATATGCAATTCCTGTGAAGGGAAATGCCTATTTGCGCTCCCTTTTTTTAGAAACTAGATCACAAAATTATTTCGGGATGAAGGATAGCGGAAGAGAGTCTGTACTGCACTCGACATACAAGTGTGAAACTAAGAACATAAACAGCAGTTACATCTAGTTCAAAAATGTGTGTGAGATCTTATGGGACTTAACTGCTAAGGTTATCAGTCCCTAAGCTTACACACTACTTAACCTAAATTATTCAACGGACAAACACACACACCCATGCCCGAAGGAGGACTCGAACCTCCGCCGGAACCAGCCGCACAGTCCACGACTGCAGCGCCAAGACCGCTCGGCTAATCTCGCGCGGCAGTTACATCTAGAAGTGAAATGTTTGTTGTCGTGTTCCTGTCTCAGCATGTGTCTGTCTGGTCTCCGTACGTAATTACCAACTTAAAACTATTTTTTTATCTAAAAATGCTCTCTTTCTCTGTGATGTTATGTCGTTTAATATTGTTTCTATGTATTTTATTTAACGTATGAGAGAAATGAAGGCTTGCGATGGAGTTGAATATGGAAATATTTATGATCGAACTCACTATCAATAGCGCTACTTTGCACTCACTGTTCTCTCGTCGTCGCCTCACTCCCCCTGTTCCTTTCCCCCACCTAGTCACCATTTAGATCTTCAGTTCCATCAGTTCGTAACACTACTCGCAGAAACCAGGCAGACTCGTGCTCAGCCAGATAAATGCAAGCCAACAGTAGTGCTGCTACGTTGTGTTGTGTTACACGTAAAAAATGCTTATTTGTGCAAAACAATGCGGAATTACAACAGTGCCAAACTAAGAAATACCTAAAAAAAAGTACACGCTGATGGCGTCTCCTGATGTGAGCCAAAAACGAACACAAAATACAATAAGTAATATTGGTATCTTCTATAATGAACTGTTTTTCGATCTATAGAGCAAGGAAATTGTAAATACATTTCATCACAGACCACTGATTCTTTTTATTTCAGTAAAACGAAATGCGTTTGTGACAAAAATTCACATTTTTTCTGTGGTCGCGAAGACGGTTTAAAGTACCTTCGATAACTGCATAATAATTACGGGCAATATGGTTATACATACTGCAAGTCTTCCCTTTTTATATTTTTATTCCTGCCTTAATCCTGCTGTATCGCCTGCACTTGCATCGTTGACTGATTTTTACCAGTAAAAGAATTCATATTACATGACCTCTTTCACTTACTTCTTCTCAACTACTTCTGCCTAACCACTCACTGCAAGGTTAGTCTTTTGTAAAGTCGCTCATTTGCAGTCGCTTTTAACGCCCCTTCCTTTTACCAGCTCGTTGATAATAGGTGCAGGAATACTGAAACAAACGCTAAAAGCTCTCGGCGATGTACACTAATTACATGCGTAAAAGTTTTCTACAGTTGGCGTTCTCCGACGAACTGAGGTCAAATACCGGTTCCGCATTTGTAAAGCAGGCATTAACAATTGAGTCTTTAGGTGTAAATTCAGGTTGTACTACCGAGAAAGAGTGTAAATTCAAAAAATAAAACGTCTGTTTTTATAAAACATTAGTATAATCTTGTGGCTCTATTACATGTCTTAGCTTTATAAATAATTAGCTGACACATAGGCATTGCCCGTGATTTCATTTTGCCAATTTTGTAATAGAAATGAAAACAAGAAATCAACTGCGTCTGTAGTAAAAATCGAAAAAATTTCATTTCCATGTGTTCGTTGAAACACCTTAAAAATTATGAGACAGTCCTACAAAGAAATATGCATAATGTACAAAGGTGTAAGTACAGTTCAAACGTGTTTGTAATCGTCACTATGGCAACGCCTCTTCATAGCTCAATTGACGGCTATTGCTTCCGCCTACAGCCGTTTGCGCTTCACAGTGGAAAGGTGTCAAAAGTGCTGCCAGATGTCAGGCATTTCCTTAAGTTTACTCTACTGTAGGAATGTCTTCGCAGTCAAAAAATAAATGTGTAAAAACTTAATGAATGTTGCGGCATTTTCTCACGTATCGCAGTCTATATGACATGTTTCTTGAACTATGAGTTGTACAATGATATATTTATGTAGGTACATTCAGCGGCGTATGTGGATACTGTCCGCGAAGTACGTTCCGAATAGACCTAACAGCAATGAAGTAATAAATTTAAACATCATGCATGATGCGGAAGTTTTCCACGAATTTCATTGTTTATGACGTCATATATTCTGAACTATAGCAGGTGCATGGTTAATCGAATCTCTTCGATTCTGGTGTATTTTCTGGAGTTCTCGTCGCTGTCAGTTTGAACAACTTACTCATTTCGACATATGTGGGAATTCGTTAATAAGTCCTATTTTTTGAACAACTGTTTTTTGTATAAACCTTAACATATTTTAGGATCTTTGTGCCATCGTCGTTGGTTATTCCTTATTAAGTTGTTAATTTTTTCCGCTTTATTGGACTATCTGGGATATGCTGTGCATTAGTGTATGTTGGTAGCTTGTCATACTTTCGAAATATTCGTTTCACGTTTGAATTCTCGCCTATTTTGGAGAAATACACATTAACAAAATTCATGTTTTTGCGTAACTTCACTCGAAAGTAGGACACAGTGTTTTGTAAAGTGAGAAAGTGTTAATTCCGAATCAAGTTCGGGAAAAAAACTTGTGTTAGTTTTCACTTTTCAGCAACAGATGAGAATGCAAATGAGATGGGATATTTCTAAACTACGACAAGCTACCAGTGGCAGTAATGTAAAGAGGTTCGTACATTACCCAACAATGCAGACAAAAAAGAAAAGAATAAAGAAAATCCTATGACGATGGCACAAAGGTCCTGCAACATATTTCGGTTCACATAAAAAAACAGTTGGCATAACTGACGGACCGGAAATCCAGTAATTTTTTCTGCAAACTCGTTTACTGGAAGAGCTTCAAAACCAAATCCATACATTTTATAAAAACTGGTGTATGTATGTGAACGTGTGTATCTACGTTCCACATCTCCTCCTAAACTAAGTGACCGATTTCAACCGAAGTTGGTACATGTATCTCTTACTAGCTGGCAACAATCGCTGTCGGGGTAAGAACAGTTCAGGAGCTATGACGTCATAAACACTGAGATGTGTTAAAAATGCAGCATCAAGAGTATATTTATTCCTTACTGCTAAGATAACTCCTACAGTCGATTAAAATCCCCGAAGCCTGGCGGCGCTTTTGACAGCTTTCAACTGCGAGGTGCAAACGGCTGTAGGTGAAAACAATTGTCGTCGAAAGAGCTACGAAGAGACGTTTCACAGAGACATTTACAAAACCATATTGTACACAAGCGAAGCAGTTGCGCTGGGCATACGGAAAATGTCCAGGATATTACAGTATAAATGCAGTTCATTTTTTGTTTTCATTTCTAATAGAAAATTGGCAAAATTGAATGCCGGGTTTGTCAGCTAGTGGTGGATAATTTATTCGTAGGGTTCTGTAGAAATGGCTAAATAGGCTGGTGAATAACAAAGCAGATGGCTGCTATTTGCTGTCGGCCGGTGTGGCCGAGCGGTTCTAGGCGCTTCAGCCTGGAACCGCGCGAAGGCTACGGTCGCAAGTTCGACTCGTGCCAAGGGCATGGAAGTGTGTGATGTCCTTACGTTAGTTAGGTTTAAGTAGTTCTAAATTCTAGGGGACTGATGACCTCAGATGTTAAGTCTCATAGTGATCAGAGCCATTTGAACCATTTCTATTAGCTGATGGTGGCGTGACATCGAGTAGAATGAAATAACGGGTTCTGAAACCAGGAAACCAAAAGGAAGCCAGGAGGAAACGAGGAGATGGGAAGCGGCTTCCCCCCCCCCCTCCCCCCTGTGCCGTACGTGGGCTCTGTGCGCCGCGGCGCGCTGTCGCCGCGGAGCGGAGCGGCCATAAATCTTCTTATATGGGTCGGCCGGCGCTCGGCGTGGCGTTCCCACGTCGCGGCCGTGACGTCACTCATTTACGCTGCAACATCATCCCGCGTCAAGTGCAGGTCAGCCGGCAGCCGGCAGCGGGCGTAACAGGACACCCGCTGCGGCCGCGCGAGCGCTACAGCTGCGGCACGAGGGGGCCGCCCGTGGCCGTGCCCATGGCCTTCCACGTGCTACCACGCCTCCTGGGACACCTGTCCCTCCTCCGCCTGCACTTGGCGTCCATCTCTCCGAGCACCACGCGGTCCCTACTCCATCCAGCGGGCGCTTTAAATCCAGGGAATATACTCTCAGCGGTAAGAGCACTTCCCACTAAAGTTGAAGGAAACCGAAATAGGCTCCCCTGACTTCTCCAGCATCCATTTTCCGATACCTGTGCTGGCCATAGCCCAGGTACTCTTTCCTCGCGTACTTTCATCCGCAATTAACCTTGGCAAATACCTACGTAAGACAACAAGTGCCTGGCGCAGTTGTTAGATCGTTTACTGCCGCTACATTAGCAGGTTATCAAGATTTAAGTGAGTTTGAACGTGGTGTTAGTCGGCGCACGAGCGACGGGACACAGCATCTCCGATATAGCGGTGAAGTGGGAATTTTCTCTTAAGACTATTTCACGAGTGTACCGTGAATATCAGGAATCCGGTAAAACTTAAAATATCGGACATCGCTGCGGCCGGAAAAAGATCCTGCAAGATCGGGACCAACGACGACTGAAGGTAATCGCTCAACATGACAGAAGCGCAACCCTTCAGCTGGTATTGGGAGATTTCAGTGCTGGGCCATCTACAAGTGTCAGCGTGCGAACCGTTCAACGCAACATCTTCAATATGGGCTTTCGGAGCCGAAGGATCAGTCGTGCACCCTTGGTGACTGCGTCACACAAAGCTCTATGCCTCACCTGGGCCCGTCAACACCGACACTTGACTGTTGATGACTGGAAACATGTTGCCCGGTCGGACGAGTCTCATTTCAAATTGTATCGAGCGAATGGACGTGTACGGGAATGGAGACAATATGACTATATGACAAGCACTACCCTTCGAAGCAAAATAGAGCTTGTAGAGCTTGTAGAAAATAAACTAACGCTAAATCACAGTAAGACTCAGATTTTACAGTTTCTAACACGCAATTCAACAAAACCTGATGTTTTAGTTTCACAGAATGGCCATATGATTAGTGATAAGATTTCTAGGTGTTCACATAGATAGTAAACTGTCGTGGAAAGCCTACGTTCAGGATCTTGTTCAAAGACTTAATATTGCCATATTTACTATTCGGATGGTATCTGAAGTGAGTGATCGTTCGACACGAAAATTAATCTACTTTGCTTATATTCATTCGCTTATGTAGTATGGTATTATATTTTGTGGTAACTCTTCCCATTCTAAAGCCGGCCGGTGTGGCCGTGCGGTTCTAGGCGCTACAGTCTGGAGCCGAGTCACCGCTCCGGTCGCAGGTTCGAATCCTGCCTCGGGCATGGATGTGTGTGATGTCCTTAGGTTATTTAGGTTTAATTAGTTCTAAGTTCTAGGCGACTGATGACCTCAGAAGTTAAGTCGCATAGTGCTCAGAGCCATTTGAACCATTTTTGAGCCCATTCTAAAAGGATATTTTTGGCGGTTCGGGCAATAAGTGGTGTAAGTTCACGAACCACTTGTCTACCCCCGTTCACGAGTCTAGGTATTTTTGACACTGGCCTCTCAACATATATATATTCTTTACAGTCATTTCTTGTTAACAACATTAGCTGATTCCCAAGAATAAGCAGCTTTCACTCAGTTAATACTCGGCAGGAATCAGACCAGCATTTGGATCGTCGGACTTCCTTAGCTCTTGTGCAGAAAGGTGTCTAGTAGACTGCTGCATCGATCTTCAGTAAGCTACGACTGGAATTCAAAAATCTTTGCAGTAATCCAGGCGCTTTCAAATGGAAACTGAAGCGTTCCCTCATGTATTCTGTCCAGGAGTTCCCTGAAAAATTAAGCTGATTCTTGCTACATTATTCCTTGCGTTTGCTCAAACTTATGGCTTGACTTTTTTCGGGTTAATGGACATTTTATTTTTATCTGTTATTACTTTTATGTTGCAATTTCATATACTGACACGTCACATGTCCTTGAAGATTTGCTCCTCAATTTGATCCTACGGAACTTGACGTGTAAATAAATAAGATACAGTAGCGAATTTCTGCATCGGCGCAGACTTTCACCCACGGAGTCAATTTTACTGTAGGTATGACATCCGCCAGTGTCTTGAGCAGCGCGCTAGCTCGGTTGTTGCCTCGGACAGAAAGTAGAGAGTAGCTGCGAGATTGGCTGGCCCCGGTGCTCAGCTTTTACGGCCGTTGCCGTCTGCGCAGCGTGGGAGTGGGGCCGCGCAGCTCCCGTGTTGCGCGGTCCACCATACTGGCCCAGGCGCTCCCGTGGGGAATTTTCAGGAGCCTGTGGGAAACCAACCGCCCGTCTCCGCCGGCCGCGCCTCCCGAGAAGGAGTTCTGCCGAAGGCCGTGGCGGGACTGCGGCTGCTGAGCGCTGTCACGTGAGCGATCCGCCCAAGGTCTCGCCTCACATTATGTGCATCCGTAGGCTAACAATGACGTGTTTCCAGCAGCGCCTCTGCAGACACAGCCTTTTGTCTCCGTCTCCGGGAGATGAAATAGTGCCTGCGCACAGCTTTCGAGGCCTTTGTTCCAGCGGCAGCAGCCGCTACGAGGGCGCCGATGTTCTCGGCGCAGCTGGCGTGTCCGAGGACGTAATTTTATTCCAGAGACGAGATACCGCTGTGGCTAACGCAGCAGCACACCTTAAGTGAAGCAGTTAAATAAGGAATTTATCGGTCGAACTAAACCGAGTGGCCAGAAGAGACGGGGAAGTTCATCCCACCTG
Organism: Schistocerca serialis cubense; assembly: GCF_023864345.2. NCBI lineage: Eukaryota > Metazoa > Arthropoda > Insecta > Orthoptera > Acrididae > Schistocerca > Schistocerca serialis. Next base: position 448,643,095 of record NC_064642.1, on the reverse strand, counting down.
AAGGCGTGCCACGTATGACGCCCGAATGTTGCACTTAGATGAGGCGTATGCAGATACGATACCTGATTAGTCAGTTGCAGACCGGTACGTGGCGAACATGGCAGCACGCCGCGACTTAATTGTCTTGGAACTTGGGATGGTAACTGGTGCAAAGACACGTGGCATATAGGAGACTACACAAGAATTCCGGTATCTGAGATCAGCTATGTGAGTCATATCGTCGCCGATTTGAATATAAGATGTGAGAAACCCGTTTCTATCAGGGCTGTACAGAGAGAAATGTAGTGCATAGGCTTCAGCAGCAAACGACCGATTCGTGTTACCAGTGTCTTCCCAGATTCAATTAACTACGTGCAGATGCTGCGTGAGTTTAAAAAGCTTCAAGTAACATCTTAAGTTTGTGTTGTCTCTCGTGCACACTCACACGTGTTCTGCAATTTGTGGAATATAAAACGGTTCATACATTATTCTTTAAATGGGAAATCACATTGGTGAAAAAAGGTGAAACTACGGTTTTCCTACATCATTTAGTAGCAACGACGGTGCGGTTTATTAAACTGGCCTGCCTTTGACAAGCTCGGATAATGTTGTGACTGTAGCGCCCTCTATCTCGATGAGACCTTAAATTTTATAGCCATCCCCCCTCCTTTGTGAAGCACGGAGAGACTGAGTACTGTTCTAATGTTTTGAGATATCCTATAAAGAATATTTTAGATGGATCACTTTGGAATCTCCATGAGGCTGCTCGCGGATGTTGCTGTTGTACAGAGAAGTCGCAATGCAAGACGATTGTAGCAAAATGCAACAAGACGTGCAGCGATTCGGCGTTTCGTGCAGGAATTGGTACTTGGATCCTCATCATTAACAAATGCATTATATTGCGCATAAATGGTCTAAAAATGTTCAAATGTGTGTCAAATCTCATGGGACTTAACTGCTATGGTCATCAGTCCCTAAGCTTACACACTACTTAACCTAAATTATCCTAAGGACAAACACACACTCCCATGCCGAAGGGAGGACTCGAACCTCCGCCGGGACCAGCCGCACAGTCCATGACTGCAGCGCCTCAGACCGCTCAGCTAACCCCGCGCGGCCATAAATGGTCTAAAAGACCAGTTATTGTATATTACACCATTGTCGAACAATTACTGGAGGCAGATGTCAGAGTGAGATTCACCGGAGGAATCCTATGGAAGTGTAGTTCATCTACGAAATGTAGTTTACAAAACCCTCGCTCGACTCGTATGTGAATATTGTTCGTCAGATCTGGACCCGTACCAGATAGAATTGTAGACAAAATAGAGAATATCCAAAGAGAGCAGCATGTTACATCACACATTCATTTGTACAGCACAAAAGCTAGTCCATCTTCAGTCGTTACAGGGGAGAAGTTAAATGGTTCAAATGGCTCTGAGCACTATGGGACTCAACTGCTGTGGTCATAAGTCCCCTAGAACTCAGAACTACTTAAACCTAACTAACCTAAGGACAGCACACAACACCCAACCATCACGAGGCAGAGAAAATCCCTGACCCCGCCGGGAATCGAACCCGGGAACCCGGGCGTGGGAAGCTAGAACGCTACCACACGACCACGAGATGCGGGCAGGGGAGAAGTTATTCGATGTTGTAGTGGATTATCTATCCAATACAGTGGTTACAAATGACAAAAAGAATGACAGGAAGGCAAGTAACAAGCTTACAATCCAAGGTTCGCAGACACCAAGTCCCATAGAGACAAAGTTGTAGTTCATTTGGAGGAGTGGGAGGAGTCTCAGCCTTAATGTAAGAACCATTCCGGTGTTTAAAGAAGCTATATGGTCCAGAGGCCTTTTTAGGTCTCAGACATCTATGATGTATACATGCAGATCGCAGTATATATCTGAATTAGTTAAGGAAAACTACGGAAAAATTCAGTCGGGGAGGAAGGAAGCAATTTAATGGCCACTCCCACCGATTACAAGTTCAGTGACTGATTTCACATGCAGTAATTTTTAGAAGTAGCGTAAGAGTAATTTGAAGCAATTCGCGGAGATTAAATAAATTGAAAGATGAAATGAATGTACTTCGTCGAAGAAATTATATTCAGTGTAAAAGCTCCTGAGATACTCTTGATCATAAAGCGCGAGAGGTGCGGCAGGACCTCCGCGGGATGATGTACTCATCCGTTTTATGTGACTCGGTAATTTTATTCATTGCCTGAGCGTAGTGTGCACGGCACGTGGAACTGTGTTGAGCGCTTTCATCACGGCACTCAGTACAGGAGGCAGAGTTTCCAACCATGAACTGCTCCGTTTTATGGCGCTACGCTTTCAAATGGCCTGCCTAAGGAATGCTCCCACGAGACCGAAGCTTTTCGTGAAAGTCTGCCCACTTCTCACCAATGCAGAAGGAACAACGGCATCACGTCTCATACAGTAGGCGTAAGTCGTAGTAAGTGTGAGGTGCCGCTACATATTTTCCCCGCGACCACAACGCAGCTATCGTATATCAGAGGTCTCTTAGTTTATTTAGTTACTTTCGAGAAATAATTGCTTCTTGCTATTTTAGCCAGTATTCGTACTAGCTAGGTCAACATGGTGCTGCCTTCATTATGCCCTTTTAAGGTCAAATGTTTGAGCGGAAGGAAAGCAAGACTCCTTCGAAATTGCACAATGGATATTTGTCGGAATTTTCGTAGCCAAACAAGGAGTGGGGAAAGGGAGAAATGAGGTATTAAAATGACCAGCGTGAGATTTAATTGCTTGAAAGTACTCAGGGTAATTAAGAAAACCTTAATTAGTGATTTGAACGAAAATTACACAACGCATTTCTAACCGTATATTATAGCTGAACGAGGAGTGGGAAATGGAGAGATGGAGTGTCAAACTGACCACCGTGGGGTCTTAGTTTTTCAAAAAAAAGAAATCATTTGAAAGTAACCAGGGTCAATAAGAAAAACCAAATTGGTTATTTGAGAGAAAGTCGAAATATATCATGAACAGTTGCTGCTAGTTATGTAAATGAAGTGTCAGAAAGTTCATATCTTGAAAGCCTAGCTATTCTGCGCGTAAGAAATTACATCGGTGTGATATTTAACTGTTGTTGTTGTTGTGGTCTTCAGTTCGAAGACTGGATGGATGCAGCTCTCCACGTTACTCTATCTTGTGCGAGCCTGTTCATGTCTAAATAAGTACTGCAACCTATATCTTTCAGAATCTGCTTAATGCATTCAGCTCCCTCTACGATTTATACCACCCACACTTCCCTCCAATACTAAATTCGTGGTCACTTAATGTCTCAGAATGTGTTCTACCAACCGATCCCTTCGTTTGGTCAGGTTACACCACAAATTCCTTGTCTCCTCAATTCAATTCAATATTTCCTAATTAGTTACGTGATTGACCCATCTAATCTTCTGTTCTCTGTTAAATAAAAATAAAAAACACTGAAATAATCTTTTTTCAAAATACCGCTAAATATTTTGTGAAATGATATGTCTAAAAGTAAGAAACAAAACAGATCAGAGAAACATACTGCGAAATGATGTGCAGCAAATGTGGTGTCGATTGAGAATCTTAAAATTTTAAAGAGCACGAGAGGGTATTTGTCCGGTAGATGATGTATTATAATCATTTGCTTTTGAGTGAAGTCTCTTTGTCCGTCATAAACTAAATTTTCAAAAATGGTTCAAATGGCTCTAAGCACTATGGGACTTAACATCTGAGGTCATCAGTCCCCTAGACGTAGAGCTACGTAAACCTAACTAACCTAAGGACATCACACACATACATGCCCAACGCAAGATTCGAACCTGCGACCGTAGCAGCGTGGTACCGGACTGAAGCGCATAGAACAGCTCAGCCACCACGGCCGGCTAAATTTTCACATACTTAAAGTTGTTCCTCATGTAACATACTTTCCGTCGTAACGTACAATTACAATACTTCTTTTAAATTCAATTATCCTTTCTGGTGGCTGACGTAGTTTTGTTGACGCCGTAACAATGAAATCACAAGCCACCATTACCAAAAAAAAAAAAGCTGCCTCCACCGAAAGTGCGTGGTTACTGAAGGAGTAGTAGCAGACGGGAATGTTTGCTGCTTCGCTTTACCGAAGTTCCTACCTTAGATCTTGAATAGCAGATCATTCAGATGTATCTCGTGGTAAGACGCGTAGTTCTGCGTGCGAATGGCTACCACTGTGTTTGTGACGAGGCGTTTGGATTCCAAGCATGTGGTTTTTAGGCGGTTTTCCACATCCCGCTAGGTGAATACCGGACTGGTCCTCACGTTCCGCCTCATTTACACAGCTCGCAAACATCTGAACACATTCACACTATTTCAAGGATTCCATTAGACGCAGACAGTTGGGATACACTATTTCCGTCTAGGGGGGTAAGGGGTGGCGGCAGGAAGGGCATCCGGCCACCCCTTAAAATTAACATGCCAAATCCGACTAACCATGGCCGACCCTGCGTAACCGCGGGACAAGGCGAAAGCGATAGATAGATGGTGTTTGGATTCCAATCACATTTCCGTGCTGTTATGAGCATTCGAGGCCACGCACTTCCCCTGTGAGTCCATTACGGAATGTTGTCACTTATTGTTTAAGTTACTCCGTTAATAACGTCCGTTTCCACACAAAATGTATCATTGATTTTGTTCGATGCAAGGAGACATGGACATTTTTACTGGAAAAAATCAGAGTTAGTAGTGCTTTAACGCTCAGGTTCTATGACACTGTAAGGATATATAGGAGTTTAAACGGGGAAAGGTGGCATATCGTCTGCTTAGAACACGATACCTTCCTTGCTGCGACCGGGAAAATGCGATGACAGAACACGACCAAGGGAATTCTGGCCATCAGACTCCCGATCGCGATCTGATGTGAAGGACTGCTTAGCCGCAGATCCGCGGAAACGATTGAGCTCTCCGGAATCGGAAGAGAACACGTGTTGCTCAGCGGGAGGGCGGTTGTAAACGGGCTAGAGCGAGCGCCGTGGGTGTCTGCGGAGCCGCGACGAGTCCGCCATCTGCATACGTGAGTGACGTCCGAGCCCGCCCGCTTGACAGCCGACACGCCGCCTCCAGCGGCCGTCCCACGGGTCGTCGCCGAGGCCGCTCGCTACTGGAGCCGCCTGGAGAGCGCGCCCGCCCAACTCCTCTCCAGGTGGCATTGGGCCATCGCGCGCACGATGTCAGAATCGAGGCTACGAAACCATGCGAGGCTACGAAACCATGCGCACACACTGGCGTAACGCAAGCGTGAAGTCGTCCTCACACGAGACGAGTTAGGTGACTTTTACGTGGTCCTATACGAGTTGTGTGACGTCACTTCCTGTTATTTCACTTTGTGGGGACACTGCTGTGCGTGAAACACAAAATAAGTTCTGCGATATTTCGGCAACGTGCTTCGGAACGTCTAACGTCCCCTTAGAAAAATTTATGAATTACTGTGCTGGTAAACCTCTTACGTTATTTGATTTTCAAACAGCTGAGCAAAACTGAACGTACTCAGACATTTCTCTCTTCACTTATTCTGATCATCACTACACTGACACACAATATTTTTAGCGCAACCCAATCTGACTTTAAATAATCCCTACAAAAGAATGGCCGTGGCTAACAATAACCTATACCTTTCATGAATCACTTACATCACAAAAATCTTCGTTGCTCGAACTACTGCAATACAGCGAGCGCCAATACTGCGAGCTAAATAAAAGATTCTAACTACTGAAGGCACTAACTACTGATAGGCATAGTTAGCAAATGAAAGATTTTGATAGAGACCAAACAATGTATTTACCTTAATAGTGTTCAAAGTCTTACAAATTTCGTATTTCTGACGGACACACGTCCAGATCGTCGGCTCTCAAAACTCTTGCCACCTCTCTCCCCACATCCACCA